>NC_141757.1:82548695-82851725 GCF_982258835.1 Parasteatoda tepidariorum
TAAAAATTTTCTGTGAATCAATAATATGAAATATATTATTATTATTTTACAGTCACTTGAATCGACTCGGAGGATGATGGCACTTTGCGATGAGGTGAGTATAATAAATTTTGAAGTATTAAATTTTATTTGCCTCTAAAATATTTGTAATACTTATTATAAAAATGTTTTATACTTTAAATATTTTATTAAAATTACTTATTAGTCGTGAAAAATAAAAAAATTCAAATTTCAAAACTTGATGGATCGTGAGATAGCGTTGAATAGTATTAAAATATATACCCAAAAATTACTGTTATCAAAATTAAGGTATCATTAGATTGAGGTATTATTATCTATTTTGTACAAGACCAAAAAAAGTTGCATTTTAACTAACATCAGCCCAAAGTCTTAATCATCTGAATACCCTTACATCTAACACCACATATTAATGATTTAAAGATTTATGTTTAAACTTGTAACTACTATACTTTAGTTTGAAATTAAAAGCTGAAGTTATAATTAAAACGACGACTGTACTGATATTTTCATCCACAACTTATTGTTCATGTTGTACTATCCATGTATACTTACACTTTTTACAAACAGTTAATATTTTTTTTAAAGAAATATTCCTTAATTCAGTAAAATGCGTCGAAAGGAAATAATGCTTTACTCATTGAACTTTATCAAAGAAAAAAAGAATCAGCATCAAATGATTCTAATGTGTTGACTTTCGAAATGATTTGATTTTATGAAAAAATATATATATTTAAACTAAAAAAATTTATTAGCAGAAAGAACCAAAAATATGTTTAAGACATTTCATCGAATTGAAGAAAATGAAATATGAAATGTTCTGCTATTGTAGTTTCCGAACAAGAAAGTAATTAAGACATAGAATTTTCATAATTTGTGTAACTAATACACTTTCTTATTTGTTTTAGAGCAAGGAAGCAGGTATACGTACTCTCGTCGCCCTTGATGATCAAGGAGGTAATTAACTAAATATATTTAATAATATTGAATTTTTTAAGAACAATTCAAAATATTCTTACTTTAAGTTTAATAAAAATAAATTCACACTTAGAACTTAGCTTTTTGATCAAAACATCGTTAATATTATACAAAATCTACGAATACAATTCTTTAGCAATGTGCGTTAGCGAAATGAATGTTCACAAAATTAACGGTCTTTATAATTTAAATACAAGAAAATTCTAAAATGTAAAAAAAAATATAATAATTCAAAATTATTTTCTGAAAATGAATTTTATTTGTTTTAAAAATTTATTTTACTCAAATAAAAAATGTTAAAATACTTAAATATAACAAAAAACATTCTAATTTCGTTTTTGGGAGTTAATTTTCAATTTCGGTTTCCACTGTCAGCATATAAAAAAACTTCGATAACTTCATTATTAAAAACGGAGATCAAACATTTAATGGTTTTTGAAAGATAATGAACGAAAGTTCAAATGTAGATTAAAAAATCGAAATTTTGTTCGAAATTACCGATTTTTACCCAGTCGGATACCTTAAATTTGAAGTATTCTATTGCGAGTAAAAATTCACAGGTTGTAAACTTCTTCTCATATCAATTTTTAGAACAAATGGACAGAATCGAAGAAGACATGGATAAAATTAACGCTGATATGAAGGAAGCGGAAAAAAATTTAGAAGGCATGGAAAAGTGCTGTGGTATTTGCGTCTGTCCTTGTAACAAGTAAGCCTAATTTTCTTAATATTAAACAATTAATATGGTAATCAGTTTTCTTTATAGTTGCTATTGATTAACCAATAATATTCACAACGAATAACAAAAAACTATACTTTAATAAATATACTCAGTTCCTTCTCATAAAGCCGCAGCAATAAGTCCTCACTTGTGTCACAAAAATATTTTCCTCTACTCAGAAACACTTTTATCTTTGATAATCTCCAGGATTTAAAAATGTATGATACAATTTTGTGAAGTATAATATTTTAGTAGTACATAAAAATACTTTGTTTAAATATTTTCATTTATTTACAAATAGAATTCCTTTGTGAATTTGTAATAAATGACGAAGAGAAAATTTGTTTAAAAAATGTATTAACACTACTATACCATATTTCATGTACTGGTTTGAACGGAATTCGAAAGCTGTTGAAAGGAGTCTGTAAAAATACTCAGTAGTTAGAAAGACTTAAAAAAAGAAAACACACTTTACCAGATTTTTAAGAGAAATCAATTTTTTCTATCACATTTCAACATCAATTCAATTGTGAGAACACTACTTAAAATTTTATTTTTAGCGCTAATGAAATAGTCATGGCTAAAGTCGAAAATTCTTTAAAAAAATTATCCTGTGATAATTTCGTATCAATTTAGAAAGTCTTTTCGCCTCCATGAGTCAAAACAAAAGTTAAAGTTAAATGTAGTGAATACAATTTAAATGCGATTCAAACATAATTTATTGAATCAGTGTTATTTCCTTTCGTTTATGAAAACCAAAATTTTTAGTGAGTAACACTTTGAAGCATTTTACGCTTCTTTATTGTAATAAAACAAGCTTAATCAAAATCTGGATGCGAAGATGTTTAAACGCTTTCTTTAAAACATTCAACCACCTTGTTTTATTTGTTTCTTTTTTTATCTTCGTTATTTTGTAGCTTTAATCGGTAGTTTTCATGATTTATTGCAGTGTTTAGAAAAATTTAATAAAATTAATGATGTTATTATATTAAAGTTATGCATGATAATTTCTTTAAAATAAAGAAAAGGAAAATATAGGATAAATGCTTTTTAATTTTTACTTCAATTAAATTTGCCTTACTGTCACAACTTGGATAAATGAATTTACTGCTGCCGATGATAACATGTTTGAATATTTCCAAAAATTCTCCTAGTTAGTTTTTCATCTCAAATTTTAGTTAGAAATAAATTTTGCGTGATCTAGAAATTTTTAATCCTTAATCAAGGCACAAATCTACTTAAATTCCGTTGAGTATATTGAACAGTATATAAAACAATGGACAATTTAGACATAAAGAATATATAATATTTTCATGCAATGCAAATAAATACACGATCTCTCAATTCCTCATACATGTGATCTATCAATTTGAGTAAATGTTTACAAAAAAAAAAGAAACTTACATTTAATTTATTATCTGTATTTTCAGAATAAGTTACTTTATTCATATGTGAATGATCGATTTTTGTTATTCTTAAAATAGATCTTCTGATTTTAAAGAAGATGCAAGTACCTGGAAAGCAAGTGAAGATGGGAAAATTGTGAATAATCAGCCAGCTAGAGTCATGGACGACAGAAACGGTGCTGGTCCGATGGGAGGATATATCGCGAAGTAAATTAACTAAATTTGTCAAAAATATTTTGGATTCAACAGATTTTTTTATTTGCCATCATATACCAATAAAAAACATATCGTTTGAAATGTATATACCGGGTTTTCTAAAATAAACGCCGTGAATAAAAAGCTTAGTGAATGACCTATGTAAGTGACATTTTCAGAATGGCTTACAATCAGGGTAAGAGGAAAAATAAAGTGGTAACCAATTTACATTTTAATAGATTTATTTTATACCGAAAAATAGTTAGGATGTGTCATAATTAACTTAAATACAAATAAATAGCAAGAATTAATTTAGAGTTTAAAATATTTATAAATAGTGATGTAAAGAAAGTTCTTTTTATTCTACATTATTAAAATATTAATACACTATCTTTGCTATTACTGGAAAAAATATTTTTGAAGCTACGAAAAACCCGTTGTAGAATTCTTATCAAAACTGTACCATTTCCTATAATACCAGAAGTACATAGTAGTAAAGTAATGAAGCGTCATCTGCGTAATGACGATTTTCTTCGGTTCCCCTAAACGAATTTCGAACTAAACTATTCTCCATTAATTTTTTGTTTTATCACATAGCTTAGTTTTTTATTTCAATCAATGTATATAATTAACATTAATTAAGTATCATTGTCATCAATAAATGTATGGCGATTTTATTTTTAGCTTTTCAACACGAATAAATGCATTTATTGCATTGCTTTTTTCTTTTTTCTACATAGCTTATTTAAAATATTATTCTAATTTACTCCTTAAAATATGTAATTTATGTATTTCATTGTCTATATTTAAATTTCAAACTATAACTAGCGCTAAACCAATTAGAAAATTCCATTTCGTTTCTCACTCATCACACATCATTTTCACATCGTCGTATGCTTCGAACTATCTGTGTGCCAAATTTGGTTGAATGGTGTAGGAGTCTATAAAGGACACACAAAAAGACTGACATTAATTTTTATGTGTAGAGATTTACTTAGTTGACTTTAAAAATTAAAAAAGAGCTCTATGAGGTACTATTTTTGTTGAGCTTAGTTTTATTTCAACTAAGAATTTTCCATTTTCTAATTTTATGTTCATAATGCTCCCTGAAAAACATAATATTACTTAAAAATCATCTAAAAAACTCACCTTAGTCTGCTCATTAACTCAAAACTATAAATATACTGCGCGTATAATAAATTCATTATAATTTTTTAAAAATATATTGATATATATTTTTGAGATATTTTTAATTAATTGATATTTTATCACTAGTTTTTATTAGTTAGTACTTTTTTATAGCAAAAACTAAAACTGTAGGAGAACAATTACACGATTGCCACCCTGAAAAAAAAACAATTCTAAGAAGGTGAAAACGATACTTATATTTTTTTAAAGATTTATTGTGCACAAAAATTTCAAATTTACATTTAAAAAAATAGGTAATAAATCTCATTTTTAAACCTTACAAATCCTTTTTATACTGAAAAAAAGTTATGATGTGAAATAATTAGCTTAAATACAAATTAATGACAAGAAAATTATTTAGGAAATTTGCCACCTATAAAATCGTTTTCTTTCTTGAAAATTCATATTCTTCCTTTTCCGTATAAATATTATTTTAGAATAGAATTTAAAAAAAAGACATCAAAACTTTTTTTCTGGATAACCTATTTTAATTGATCCTAAACTTCCTTTGGCGATTTAAAAAATAATCCTTTAAAATTCTAGACTATTTTTAAAAAGAATAACGAACATAAAATCAGAAAACAAAGATAAACGTATTTTTAACGTTTTAACTTTAATTTTTAATAGGGTTAGAAATCGATCCGAACCCGTCCCATTTTTAACTCGTGTTAAATTCCTCAATCCATACTTCCTCAATCCAAACCTGTGTTTTAAAAATTGGCTTTATTATAATACTCTTTGGTAAATAATTTTGTTCTTTTTTTAGAAATAATTCGATTTTTTATGGATAATGACTTTTCCCTACTCTTTCTTTAGAGTCAGTAATGATGCGCGTGAAGAAGAAATGGAAGACAACATGCAACAAGTGAGCACCATGATTGGGAATTTAAGAAACATGGCTATCGATATGGGAAGTGAGATGGAATCTCAGAACAGGCAATTAGACAGGATCAACTTGAAGGTGAGGGCAACTAAGTCTTCAGTTTTTATCATTAATAGTGCAACACCTACAAAAACCGATCTGTTTTGCACTTTTTGTAATATTTTAAAAGAGAAATTGAAAAAAATATATGCTTAAAAGTTCGCGCAATCTGAGTAATACGCCATTGGATCATAAGATTATCGTAAGATTTGAATGAACTCTCAAGTGCTCGAACTGTGCACTCGAGAATCGATTGTGCATACGAACAGTGAACTCGTGCACTAGAATCAATCGATTTGTGCACTCGAGTGCAACTTGTGCTCTATAATTTTTATTATTATTATTATTATTATTAAAAAAGCAACACCTTCAAAATCCAATTTGAATTTGATTTGTTGTTAAATTTTAAATGAAAAATCTGAAAATATATGCTCAAAAGTTCGAGCTATTGAAGTATTATGTCATTGGATTATAAGATGTGATCATAAGATTATCGAGTGAAATCAGTGCAACCTGAATATTCTAAAATGACACACATGTTTTCGAGTTAAGCTTTTGAAATAAGAAATCTATAGTGGAGAAACTATAGAACGTTTAAAATCTGAGAATGGTTTAATAGACACTAAACAAATATAAACTTTATTTCTTCTTTTTTTTCATTTTAGGCTGAATCCAACAAGACGAGGATTACTTCAGCCAATCAACGAGCATCGAAACTTCTGAAAGACTAAAAAAAAAGAGAAAGAGAAACAAGGTCGCACAGTCAACACTTACTTTCCAACCAATACATTCGAAAATTCAAGGACTTTTGGTTGAAATTTAATTTCAATTGATGGACATTTTGTCGAATTTATATTAGTGATAGTGGAATATTGCTATGATGGGGACCCCATAATTGAAAAAATTATAACTAATTTTATAAAATTAAATATTTTTAACAATGTGATTTTGTAAAAACTCTTTATTGTTTGATTTCATTGTAAAGCATTGATTAAAATTTAAGAAAAAAAAATATGCAAACTGGACTTCCATCAAAAATATTTTTAAATAAACCAAAACGCATTTTAGATAGTACTTTACTGGGAAATCAAGCACAAAGACATTAAAATTATTTTGCTACTTTTTTTTAACAATTATTCGGCATACTTTGCAGTTATTATTTAAACGTGAAGCACATTTCAATATTGAACTTGAAAAGCCGGTTTTAATGCATATCACACGTTTCAAATAAATGAAATGTTTTCTATTAAAAATCAATACCACAAAACACTTTTTAATCTTCATTTTTAAAAAGGAGTATTACATTTTTGTGTTCTAAATAATATCATTATGAAATTAAAACTTTCATCGTTTTTATTTATAATTCCTCTATCATTTTTTTCATGCGCATTTTCTGTTCTTTCTAACATTCAATTTTTATAAAGATCTTCATATTTGGGCTTACACTCACGTTTATGGCTTTAACACTTTTTTTAAATTTAAAATTAAATTTTTACTTTTATATCATTGTGCGTAATTTCCTTAGAAACTTTCGTTACTGTACCACATATTTTTTATAACTTACAAATTTTAGAAACTATTTCGAATTAAGATTTTTTCAAAGATGCGTATTGAAAAATCTTATATATAAAAATTGATTTTACCGTTTTACTTTAAACGAATTAAATTTTTAAAAATATATTTTCTGATTATTAGTGTGTAATTTCGTCATAAATTTCCCTTACTATTAGCAGTCTTAATTCTTTTAAACATGCAAATTTTATACGATAATTTTAAATTTAGTCTTTTCCTAGAATGCGCATCGAAGACTCTTTTAAGATGAAAAACAAATTTTTACGTTTTACTTTTAAGGAAATACATTTTCAATCACACATTTCCCCATTTATTTGTGGGCAATTTCGTTATGAATTTTATTTACTATTAAAATTTTTAATTTCTTTCTACAAGCAAATTTTATAAGAGTTCCGAAATTGAACTTTTTCAGACAAGTTTAAAAACTCTTAATTTAATATTAAACTTTATTTTTTTCATAATTGTGTGTCCTTGTAAATTAGGCTTTTTCAAATATGTTAACTAAAAACTCTTCTAAATTTAAAATTAAATTAATATTTTTTTAACCATTGAGAGTTTAATTTCCTTACTTAAATACATTTATGTAAGGAAACTTAAGCTAATTAAAGGAAACTTAAGTTATGTAAGGAAACTTAACTTAAGGTAAATGTATTTACCTTAAGTTAAATACATTTTCTAAATTTTTTTAATTAAAAACTAATATATAATTATCTTGTAATTACAATAACTACATATAATTATATATAATTATCTTATAATTATAATAATTATATATAATTATCTTATAATTATAATAATTATATATAATTATCTTATAATTATAATAATTATATATAATTATCTTATAATTATAATAATTATAATAATTATATATAATTATATATAATTATCTTATAATTATAATAATTATATATAATTATATATAATTATCTTATAATTATAATAATTATATGTAATTATCTTCTGAATTTAATTTACCATGTAAGTAGTTTAAAATAATTCTCTTTTGTGAAATGGGAGTCCTCTATTCATTCACTGTTAACCAATATGGCACTTACGCGTGATTTAACAAAAAAAAGTTTTTCAGCAATATCAATGCAATTTTTTGAACTTTATATTGTGCTACGCGACCATGTTGATCGGAAGTATGTGCCTAGACGAAACTTACTTTTTCGTTATTACTTTACTATTCCTGTATACTTAATGTATAAACCGTTTAAAACAGCTTTTCAGCTATCCACTCTTTGTCTGAGCATCTGTGTTAGCGGTTTTAAATGTGTGAAAAATGTATTTAATAAGTAATCCACGGCGCCTGCGTAGAACGGCGCTTTTGGTGTTACTAAAGCGGTAGAAGGCATTTGTTGTAAATACGCATTCTAGACCTACTTAAAAATAACAGCTATCAAATGTAAAATTTTTCTGCCTATACGTTTCATTCCCAGACCTGGTTGCTTTCTAATTTGAAAAAATTAATTTCCATAATAGTCAGAGAGTCAGCGTTACAAATATATATATATTTCTATTAATTTATTTTTATTTATTTATCTTTTTCATTTATTTATTTTTGTATTGATAATAGGCTAAAGAAAAGTGCTTGCTGATAGCCTAGTGGTCAGTTTAAGATGCACTTAAAAGTAAAAGTTTCAAAACAAATTTTGTAAGCGGCAATCGGTTAATATACAATAATAATTAATTAATTATTGGGTTTTCACGTCTTCTTTACAGAAATCTTCTTTAAAGAATTAATTCTTCATTTGCAGCGGGGAAATTAGATTAAAAAAACTAATCACTTTTTAAATGTGGTCGACTTACAATATACACTGCTGCAAGATAATATGAGAAAATTCATTTCTTTCAAGAAAAAATTACTGAATCAAATTAAAACTCATTTTTAACGATGTTTTTAAAGCAAGTCGTCTAAGGTATTTGATGGTAAACTTTATTTTGCGGTTTATTGCATAATAATAGGCTGTAAAAATTGAATAAAATCAAAATTTCAGAAAAAATTTAGTGTTGTCGTGTTACATCATTTTAAGCATTACAGATCGTTTTTATTGGAAAAATTATGAAAATCGTACATTTAACTTCATATAATATACAATTTTAACATGGGTTTATGAATTTATATTCATGAATGGCATATAAAATATATTTCTTTTTAAAAAACAGTAAATTTTAAAAAATAGCAATGCGTCATTTTGGACCCTGCTTTTCGCCCTCTAGAACGTACTTTTATAAAATCTTAGTTTATTGGCTATTAGTTATAATTTTCAACAGTACCATACCAGGTTTGGGATATAAACAAAGCACAATTAATAGTTATGTCATCATTGTGTAGATTAAAAGACACTTAACAACTGCATAGAGAAAAAAAAGACAAAAAAATTCAAGTAATGAAAAGTTGTTTTAGGTTTAGCATGTAAATTTATACAGATAAGTAATTAGGTATTTCCGCAAATTTTTTCCGAAATATATTTTATCACCTTGGACCAATTATTCGTCTTGCACAAAAATGTAGTAATTTTTTCCTCGTTTCCTAGATTTTTTGCTAATCAATACCTTGTGATATTTTTCTTTCTAAAAAGCAAACTGTCCTTTTTTTTATTAGTGTCCTTTTACTACTGCATAAATTTATTAATGTTTTGTAATTTAGAAAAACAACTTATTTTGTATTATTTGGCTGAAAAAAGGTTTGTGACTGTACTAAGCATGTTTTATATAAATTGTGTGACTTTAAGATTATTATGGTTTTCATTAATTTAAATTTTAGAGAAAATTATAAATTCGTTGAAATATTTTCTCTATTCTTTTTATAATTTAACTACTGTAATACTTGTAACATTTCATATGCATATAAAATGTATTATATACCATTTAGCTCTGAAAAATTGCTCAATTTTTGTTAGTGATATTACACTTAATTATTAGCAAGTTTTGCTCTCCTCTGTTAAAAAATTGTGGCTTTTTAGACGGTAATTTTAGTTTATTTAATAAAATGCTTTTATACTTTCAAATTATTTCATATCCAATGATTATTCTTCAAACTCTAACTAACCCAGAAAGTGTCTCATTTACATTTGTTGTAATATGTTAATCTATAGCTACAGCTTTTTTTAAAGTTATCTATTATTGATCACTTTAAGGAACTGCTCTACGTTTAAGAACTTGCAATTAGATAACTAAAATTCTTATTTTGTTTTAAACAAAAATTAAGCAATTGTTTGTGTTTTTCAGTTTACTTTCTTGAGATTTTGAGAAGAAATAAAGCCAGACTAAAACTGAAGTTTCTTATGTTATTTAATTTAAAATTAACTCAATAGAATTAATGTTTTAGAAATTATTACTATAGTAGAAAAAAACGAAGTCATATTTATTTTCTTATACTCACATCTTAATTTTTTTATACCCATTCAAATTTAATACTTCGATTTAAACAATGTTGTACTTAATATTTGATTGAATGCTGGTTTATTATTTTAGGGGATGCCAACTACATATTTCTTAAATAGCTTCGAATTGCGACTTGAAAACAGAAAATTTATTTAAGAAAATGCTAAGTATTGTCATTTCTAAAAAATATCATGTTACATGTCTAAACAAATTTTCGATAATTAGTCATTATTAGTAGATAAAAAAAATTTGAACTTCATTTTACACTCTCAGGAAAATTAGCATTACGCTGAGACATAATACCGGTATTATGAACCATTATACCTCGCAAATTTTCTGAATCTAAAATGAAGCGTTAAACTAAACCATATTATAGAGTAATCAAATTTAAGAAGATTGAGTTGCATAATTATATGGTTCAGCGTGGTACCATATGGAAATACCACACCATATGGTTGCACCATATGGAAATTCCAGTTAATTCCACGAAAAACTATGGTTCAAGGTGCTCCAAAAGTTTTGGGTATGCGGCACGGATAATATGTAAAAATCTATTAAAATAAAAAATATATAATTTAAAAAATAATTAAAATTTTAAAAAAATCAACGATCTTCAACTAATAAAATTATGTATTACGCTTGTATTGTCGTGTATTTTAGAAAAAATGATCATTTTATGAATTAATTAGTTTCATGGAAGCAAAATGCTTCAGTTACCTTACGGTGTTGATATAACTTGTGATAGTGTTTATTAAAAAATATAAATAAGTAAAGTAAAATAAACAAAAATTAGTTTCATTCATTGAAAAACCCTGAATATTGTGTTTTCCTTAAAGAAAAATCGTATTTGCTGTATGAGTTGCGCATTCGAAAAATAAAGGAACTAGTACCCAATAATTAAAATTGTCTTAGTTCTTTTGAATACCGACATACTAGTTGCAATTGTGATTTTAGAGTTAGGTAAATATTGAAAATCGAAGAACCAAATGTGAATTTTTTATTTAGTTGTTGATTTTATGCATCATAAATATCAAAATGCCAGAGACCAATCTATTTTAAATAAATTTCTGAGGTTGGCATCCTCAATGTTTTAGGACAAAACCTACTCGTGCTTTGTATTGTCTATTTAGAATAAATTTAGTTGTAGAGTTAATAAATATTCTTCTACTCTCATTGAAGTTATCAGTTTTGAAAACTGATCGTGACTGTTGGTGCATGAAAAAACCGTGATCTATAAGTGTCATATAATGTACATAGGCCTCACTCTTATCTAAAGAAATATCCTTATGTTATGCAACTTTTCCTCTCTATGTGTTTTGATGAAAATTTTACCTGTCACATTTGTAAAAAAAAAGAAGTAAAAAAAAAAAACTTTGAATCTCACTGTGTCTAGAAAGTACGCTTTGTCACTCACACGGTATTGCATTATTTACATGCATTTTTGCATTATATACTCATATCGTTGATATTAAAAAAAAATCTCTAAATAGACTTTATATTGAAAGGAAAATGTATTGCATATTTAATTGTGTTTGTTTACTTCTGAATGCATTAAAACATATTTGATTATTATCAGTGATAATAGCTAGTGCATTGTTATGTGAAATATGTATTATACCTAGAATATTGATGTTCTTAAAAATAAGCACATTGAGTTTCCTGGAAACATGTTAACATGGGAATGACTGCATTTTTTAAAGTCTTGCTAATTGTATCGTTGAATTTACAGATGTTTATTCGCCTAATTAATCTAACTCAAAAAGTAATATATAAAAGCACTATTAAGCATGTTATAAAGACAAATGGCCGTTTCGGTGCGATAAGCAGTTATCATCATGAATTCTGAATACAGAATTAAGAGAAATGCAGAAATATTACTGAATCAATCAAGTTACTACTGGTTAAAACTGGTTAAACTTTATGTATGAATCAAGTTAAAACTGGAAAAATTGACCAATGAAAAGACAAATCGGGACAAATTCAAGATGTACTTGCCTGGTTTAAAGCTCTTTTCATTGGCTAATGTTTTCCTTTGTTGGCTCGATTGATACTGTAGTACTTATATTGGACCCTTGGTTATGTACCTTGGCACCGATAGAGCTACTCTTGTTTAAAGTACCAAAACAGTCACTTGACTTCGTAACTAGCTTATTTACGCTTTTTTTTAAAAATATTTTCTTCTATATTATTAACCATACTTCTTTTGGAAAGAATAAATTAATTGTTTATTTCGTTTAGTACTAGTTGCCTTTGCATAAACTAGCATATCTTTTCCGTGAGAGCTTACTTCGAAATATTATTTACTTATGGAATAATTTTGTAATCGCAAAGAACTAGTTGGAGGATTTGGTAAAAGAAGTCCGAAGTCTGTAGGTTTGATTAAATTCCTGGAGTTGAAGGGTACATTACATACATGTTTATACTTCTGTGATAGTTACATAATAAAATGAGTTACAAAGTACTAGTCACTCAGTCCTAGATTAGATTCCAATGTGATACAACATTCATGTGACATATATAATAATTATAAATTTGTATTTCATTGAATATTTAATGGGATAGTGTACAGAATGTATATGAAAGACTTTTTACTTTTTAATTTTATGGTTTTAAATTTTCGTCACATTTTTTACCAAAAGAATAACTATTTTTAATGATTCCTTTATTACTACTTCTACTAATTACTACTTCATTAAAAGATTCCTTTATTTCTGTGATTTATTTAATTAAGATTGTTCAAGAAAGTGAATAATTGCGTACTTAAATTTACACTGAGCATGAATTTGTTTACTAATCTTTAAGAAAACGGAGACGAAAGAATAAAAGTTTTAGAAAATAAAAGTCATTATTTTTCTGTAATTATTTAAATTAATATGCTTGTATAGACTTTCATTTTTAATTGATTTATTTTATTTATTTAGTTTTTGAAGAGATTTTATTTTTTGTATTGAACTCCTATATTACTTTAATATATAATATTTAAGGACATTTTTCAAACAAAACATTTCTACTCATTGAAATTTTTTTTAAAATAAATATTATAAAATATACCTCTTTAAACTTAGTTTTGCTGTTATATGTTCATTTGCAAATAGCAAAACCGTGTTATAAACCATAGCATTCATAGCATTTATAATTTGAAAACTTTAATTTTATTATTTAAACAAAAGACTTCTTAATTATGCTATGTGCAACCAATTTCTAGTTATATTCCTTTGAATGTCCTAGCTATTTTACTAAAAAAATCAAGTTTTAGTTCTTTCATAATCTAAATTGCGAACAAATACGCAAAATATCTATTCAAACGCTGATACATAACCACGCAAATAAAACGGCAATAATAAACAATTAGTTTAAGAAATGTATGGAATACAATTTAAATTCTCATTTAGAAATTTAGTAAAAACTCTAGTTAAATCAAAATATTGCTTATAAGTTACTGGTTCAGAAACATACATGATACTTTGAAAAGATGAGCACTTTTTAAGCATGCGCACCGCATTCATTTATATTTTAGGCTTACTATAATATGTGAAAAGGACTGCAAGGGGAAAATGTTGAAGGTTTACCGCGTGAATGATCTTATTTATGATAAATATTCAGTACAATAAATGTATATAACTATTATATTGTAGATATTTTTTGTTTCGCATTTTAACTCAGTCATTTCTGTAAATATTTTGTTCATTAATAAATATTATTTTACAAATGTTCATTACTGGCTATTTATTGCAGCATTATAAAATTTTCATTCATTTTAAAGGTTTTGTACGAAAGTAAAAATCCGATACAAAGTGTTTTTTGATAAATGAGTTCTTTAATAATCGGTTAAATGTACGTTTTTAGAATTTTTGTCCAAAAGGCTAAAAAAGTTTATTGATTAAAAGTCGCAAATTGATATTTCAGAGAGCAAAAAGCTTTACCAACTATCAAAATTTAACAAAGAAATTTGTAGGAAGTTGGAAAGAAAAAAATTCAAGCTGTGATTGCTAAAGGAAATGAAAGGAAAAAGGAGATTAAGATACTCTTTTAAGTCTTAAAATTTTTAATTTGATTTTGTCGGCCTGACAAAGTCAGTTCTAAAAAAAATGCGAAATTAAAATAAAGAGAATAATATAACTTCATAAAGTCATTTAAAAATTATATTGATGCTAAAATTTTCTACATTTTACAAAATATTTAAAAACAGTAAAGCAGCTTTTAATATAAAATGTCTATCATTTGAGGCTATTCAGTTTAGTCACGAACTTTTAAAACTTTGAACTCGATTGAATAATGAACCCTCGACACTCAAACTGTGAAGCACGCGAATAGGGGGGACGACGACATTTAATCAGATTAAAACTAAAATACTTTTATATTTCATATAGTAATTAAATATATATATATATTGACAGCAAAATTTTACTGATTTTACCAATTATTTGAGAACAAAAAGACGCTTAATACAAAAAAAATCTACGATATTGAGCTTCACAGTTCAACCAATAATCCGCAACACTCTATTTTCGCGATTGGGCAACGAACTCTCACGCTCCTCAAATCACAATCATAGTTCAACTGGAGTATAATACTCTGGAGAATGGTGGCTCGTTAGATTCACGAATATAGATTTCCTCTTTAGATCAAGAATATATATATATCGCACTTAATATATGATTTTTGAAATCTTTAGGAAAGAATGACGTAAGAAAAAACATTCAACTGATTTGTCGCCACAATTTAATATATAAGTGATGAAATAAAAACATCATCAAAATCCGACATAAGCTGTTAGAATTTTAATTTTAAAATTAAGATAAAGTAACCGGCAACTGTCTGTGCGTCTAATTAACCATAAAGTTTACGGCGATGAACATTTTATACCTTTATGGTTTGAAACCGTTTACAACTATTACGGTTAAAAAACCATGAATACAAAACTATACGGCTTTCAACCGTTTACAACTAGCATGGTTTCAAAACCAAAAAAGAAAGAAATTTAACTGGACATTGGAAATAGTTTAGCAGCGATTAGGTGTTGCCATTTATTCGATAACGAGAGTATTGTATTCTGATAGCCCAGGGTGGCATATTGGGATTGAAGGACATCTTCGTGTGTGTTGAAGGCGTTGAAGGGAAAAAAGAAATATTGTGGTGTCAACAATGGGACTCCAACCCCCGTTCTGACGGTTAAAAGCTAGACAAATAAGTACTCTCGGCTATAATATGTACCCATCTGCAAATATCTAAGTGGTTTCATCAGGTGGGCCAAGTTGGTGTGTTAAAATACTGGTTGTTTAACCGTGAAAGCAGTTAATCAACGGTTTCTCTCATAGTTAACAGTTCGAATACCACCTTATTTATGGCTATTTGGCAGTTTTGTTTGAATATGGTAAAATAAAAATTATATAAATTGTTATTTAACCATATTTTACTAGACATTAACAGTATATTTTCATTAAAATTGAACCGTAAGAGATTGTAATAATAAAAAGACTATAATAAACCAATTTTAATAACTCCTTCATTTTGTCCGACCTCAATTATTATTTATTAGATTTTAATAAAATTTTTATTTTTCTCGCTGATATAATTTTCGACTTCTAATAATGTAAATAATTTTGATTTCATACTTTCCAAAAATACTAGATATTATGAAGGACGGTAATTCTGGAATTTTCGAAGAGAAAAGTTTTTAAAGTACGTAATAAGATCACAGAAGTTATTTTTTTGATATAAATTGCTTTTTAGAAATTAATATTTCTAAAAATTTATCAATAGAAAGACATAACAACCATTCAGTTAATTTCCATTTTTTACTAAGGGACTATGTTCCATAGGGAAAAAAAAGAATTAAGCTGAAAATCTCGAAACTAATTGAAATTAGAAATAGAAATAGAATTAAACTGAAATAAACTGTTTGCTGCCACTCACACGGAGAAAAAAAAATTCTTGTAGAATTACCGGTATGATAATGACATTTCTGGCAAAGAAAACAATAATTCTGGTTATTAACATGAAAATGTACTGTATTCAAACTATCTATTTGGTAATTTTCCCATTTACATGGTAACTGTAGGGGAGAGTGGGGTCAATTGTAACAGAGCAAAAATTTCGAGTGTCGGGTTCTAGATTTGGTTCCTAGGTGGCGCACAAGGTGCATTTAACAAATCTACATGTACACCCCTGATGGCAACCATTTTTATGTACTTTTGAAAGAATTACATCGCAAAAGATATTTTCACGCCACGCAAGTACTTTTTTTGGTATTAGAATACTATATTATAACAAAGTAATTTTGTTTAAACAAATAAAAATTAGTAACCGAATATGTAAGTGGACACCTTAATTAACATTTCAATAAAAAAAGATTAGTTTTGCTAATTAATTAGCATTGTTTTTAACAAATGAAGCTGAAATGGCGTCTTGGGGACAATTGTAACAATAAGTAAAGGGACGATTGTAACAGTTGAAAATAAATAATCTTATGTTTACAAACCATTACTTAACTCTTTAAGAACCACCAATAGTTTCCTATAGCATTTATATTATGTTGCATGTGCATTATTTTATTTGTCACCTTTCACAGCATAAATTAAAATTTTTAACCCCTTAAAGTTAAAAGTTTAACCCTTTAGGTCTCTGTTCATTATTATTTTTACTCCTAAAATATCACTACTATTTTGATCAATAAAAAAATATATCACAACTATGATAATATGTATAATTAACTATGTTTTAGTTGAATTTATGAACTGTTACAATTGACCCCGTAAGTGGGGACAATTGTAACAAGTGCCCGACTGTCAAAAATTCTTAATAACTAATATAATAATATTTAAAATCAGGTATTTATTTTTCTTCTAGTAAAGGATAGTCTATTTTACACGTCTGTCAATAAATACTAATAATATATTGGATTTTTTGTTAGTTAAAAATAGTTAAGTAAAAAATGTTACAATTGACCCCCCCTCTCCCCTACTGTTTACCGTAAATTCTGGTTATCAAACTTGTAACTTTTATTACCATACGTTTAGTAAAAAGTGCAAAACTGAAAAGTATATCTAACCGAATAAACGGTTTTCACACCCTACTAAGGTGTAATGATAAAATTTCTAAATTTTACCACATTTACCAAAATTTATCATGCGTTATAAAATCATATTTTATTGTTAATTATGGCAAAATCATTACTAAAGGGCACCGGTAAAAATTACCGAGCTTTTTCATGCTCCCACAGAGCCAGAAACATGATAAATTTTACCATATTCTGGTAGATTCGACCATACTTTTTTCTCGGTGCACCAACGGCGATGATCGCTTCGCAACAAACGTTTCTTGCCTTAGAATACTTTTTTTCCATAAAAGTTTAAATTACCCACTTGAAATATATGTGCTATAACAAATTCTCCTAGCTTATTCTTGTGCACTCACTTCCCATGTCCTGCATTCATTTCTTTAAATTAAATAATTATTTTGAGTCAAATTTGAGTGGTAAGTAATATAAAAGATCTCTTCTGGAAACTGTTAAACTACTGTGGAATTGCTGAATGTTTTGTAAACATTATCAGAAATATATATAAATATTAGAATAAACAAGTTATCCATGCCGGCCAACAGTCAGAATCCTTCAAGGTTGATTTGGGTGTTAGACAGGGTTATATACTTTCTCCAACAATCTTCTTAATTGATATTCACTAGATTGTCAAGAGAGTATCAGAGAATAAAGGATGTAAAAGATGGAACCTAGCTGAATATCTTTCTGCACTTAGTTTTGATGACGACTTATGCTTACTGACCAATGTCCTTCAAGACACGCAAACAAACGCAAACATTTTAAGCGTAGAGGTAAAGAAAATGGGGCTTATTATCAAACAAAATGAAACTAAATGTTTTAAAATTAAACCTAAACAATTATATGACACATTCTTAGAAAATCACAACCTAGGAGGTATTTCATGTGTCTTGGAAATATAATTAACAACAGAGGACATACTAATGAAGATGTACTACATAGATTGAACAAAGCCAGAAGCAGTTACGTTTTGCCAATAAATTATGAAAAAACAAAAGCATAAGAAATTTAACGAAAATTAGAATTTCCAATGCTAATGCTAAATCTAACATACTCAACCGATCTGAGACATAGCACCTCAATAAAAATAACATGAACAAACTCCAAGTATTTATTAGCAACAGTCTAAGAAGAATCTTACGTATCAAGTGATTCCATTAAAATTTGTAACTCAGAAATCCGTGGAAAAGCAAAATAGAAACCGATTGAACTGGAAATTAAAATACGATGAGGGAAATAGATTAGTCATGTTGTACGTAAACCTGAAAAATTTAAAGTAACACAAGTTTTTGATTGGAACCCCCAGGGCAATAGAAAAAGAGGAAGACCTAAAAAAAACTTGGAGTGGAATGATTCAAAGTGAATTGGAAACAATAAGAAAGACATAAAGAGAGGCAAAATACTTATGCTTTAATTCGGAGTGAAGAGGTGTATGTATGTGTGTATGAGAAAGCTCGTATTTCCCCTATGATTCTATCAAAATTTGTTAGTGGATATTAGAAATTATGCTTAGTAAACACTTTTTTTAAATAACATTTGAAACATGCATTAGTGTTTTATATTATAAGAAGATAAATAATTTATTAATAAAAATCCAACTTTAATATAATAACCACATTCCAGTTCGCAAAAATGTAATCTTCTTGATCTAAGATAGGTAAACTAATTTAACATTTATTATAAATATTATATGTTTGACGCATTTCAAGTTTTTGGGGCCTAATGAAGTAAACACCATGCTTTCCTAATGTATGCAAATGTAGCAAAACTAAAAAACAGTCAGTAATCAAAATTTTACCGTTTCATTATAATTTTAAATTTTATATCAATAAAGCGCTTCTACAGTTTAAATTTTTTGTCACTTTTTCAAAGTTAAAGATTCAAATAAAATGGTGCCTTAAAAAAAGTTTTCCTTTTTTGCATTATAAAGTAATAAAACTTTATTATGAAAGAAAAAGACTTACAGTTTTAAATCTATAATTTGAAATAAAAAAGCAAAATAGAAAGTTTGATAGCACCGCCCCCTAGTGGTCAGAATCCGGAAAATCCTGCGAAATGGGAGTTGCGCGGGAAACACGGCAATGGTCGATTCCGAAGAGTGAAGAAGGACAGAGAAAATTTCCTTCCTGCATCAAATTTTCCTCATTTCTGGATAATAATCCGGGATCAGCGTGTCATCACAAGGATTCTTCTGACAGTACGAGGAGAAGACTCTTCTTGTGAACGAGAAGTAAGTAATGAGTTTTCCCATTTTTAGGAAATATGAAAACCGCTATGCAATGTCCATCTCCCACTTTCCCCTATCCCCTTTGTTGTTCTAGAGTAGGTGTAGAGACAGTAATAAGCGGCGAATGACCGAAACAGGAAAAGATTCCTGTTTTGGGTTGATTGAAGACTAACGCGTAGTTTAAGTTTGATAATAAATTATTTTATTTAACTATAAAATTGTTGATTATTATTGATCATTAAAGTCATGTAACATTTATGCAAATTTATTTTTAAAGTGCGCTAGCATAACTACGTCATCAACATAACTACATAATAGAATTATGTTATGAACTGCAGTGTTTTGACACAGTACAAAGGAAATAAAGGAACAAGAAAGTTTTTGAAAGAAAAAAAAAATTGAAATTATAAATGTACATATTGTGCGCAGTTTACATTTTCAAAACTTAACCACTGGCTGATATCTCAAGATATCATGTATAATTTATATTTATCCCACCAGCTTGTGTATTTTATAATTTACGCAGTCACTGGCTTATACTTAAAGAAAAATGACACTGATAAAAGAAAAAATAAAAGAATTTGTGAATAGGTTTTTTACAAATATTTGAGATAATAATTTTAAACTTATTTGCATAAACCATTTTTTTTTTCAAATTTGACTCCTTCTTTTGAAAAAATTTGTCCAAAAAATTAAATTTGATTCCCGTTTTAAAAAAATTTTGGGAACTGTGCTTTGACACAATACAAAGGAATCACAGGATTTTGAAGTTTAAAGAAGAAAAAGGTTTTTAATTGAAAATGTAATATGGTGCAAAGAATACATTTTCAAAACTCAGTCACCGGCTAATATTTCAAAATATTAAATGTAACTTATATTTATCTCTATTGAATAATATAATTTATAGTTAAATTTATCTTACTCAGTCCCGGGATTATTTATTTAAAAAATGCAATCACTGATGAAGGAAAAAAAAATAAGAATTTGTGAAGAGGCTTTGAACATATGTTTGAGATATTTATAACATGCATTAGTATTTTATATAATGAGATAATAAATCATTTACTGCTGAAAATTTTACTTTAATATAATAATCCCACTCTAGTTCACAAAAATGTAATCTTCTTGACCTAAGATAGGTGAAATAATTTAACATTTATCATAAATAATATATGTTTAACGCATTTCAAGCCTTAGCGCCCTAATAAAATCAGCACCATGCTTTCCTAATATATATATAAATGTAGCAAAACTAAAGATAGTCAGCTATCAAAGTTTTACCGTTTCATAATGGTTTAAAATTTGATATCTATAAAGCACGTCTACAATTTAAATTTTTTGTCACTTTTTTAAAGTTAAAGATTCAAATAAAATCAGTGCCTTAAAAACAGTCGAACTTACTTGCAAAAAATATTTTTTAATTTGATTTTTCTATTTTTGAAAAAATTAGAATATTGTATAATATAACTTAGCATGTATTTCAGATTAACTGAACATGCCATCAAAATTAATTAATTTATACATACAAATAATTTCTAAAAGTCGATTAAAGGAGAGCTATGATCTTTATAGTTTCTTTAAGACAATGTAAAATATTATTCGGATTCTTTAATAAAATTAATTTAAATTTATGTATAATAATTATGTATTTGATATATTATTCATGTATCTAGAACGTCAATAAATTTTTCAAAAGATTTATGGTTATAAATAAAATATAATCCCATGACAAATTTAAAAAGCAATTTAATAAATATTTAACTCTAAATATTAGAAGAAACTGCTTAAATTAAAAACAATTACTGCTTAATGTAAATACTTATTAGATTACAGTTTAATTTCACAGGACACATAAAGATTGATAAATTTTGTAAATAAATCTAACAAATATGTTTTATGTTTTATGATTTTATAAAACTAAAACTATCTTTTTTTTTAAAAACAAATCTATCATAGGACGAAATATTTTATGCGTAAAATTCGAAGTTTAAATAAATTTTTTTCCTCTTTTATTTGAAAAATATTTTTTGATTAAAGATATTAAGGCAAGGATTTTAACATTTTATTAAAACTGTACAGTAAACTGTACTCTCTAATCGAATATTTTTGAAATAATTATGTATTTATAATACTTTTTCAGGAACAGTAAAAATCAGTAACGTAATTAGTAGTTACATTTACCTCAACGTCAACAAATTCCATGTTAGGCTTTAAGCTTTTGTGATATATATTTATTTTGGGAAGAACAGTTGAACAAGAGGTTTCATTTTTCATATGCCTGACAAAACTAAAAGTTAAAATCACTGTTTAAAAGTTAATTATAAAAGTTTAAATTACTGTTAAATTTACTGTTATAAGCAGAGTAAGCCTTTGTAAGCTAATAGATTGTGTTTTCAAGTTTTCATAAAAAATTCGTTTTATATTAAAATATTTTCAAAAGCTTTAATATTATAGATAATATTTTTTAATCTTTCAAACTTATCTTTGATTTTAATCCCTATTATATACAAAACAATTCAAGATTTATGCTTATTACAATAGAAACGTCACGTCATATTTCAAGTTTATAGCTAGCATCTGCTTATATCTCTCAAAGAGAAAGGCTTTTTTTTTCAACAAAATTTCATGACTGATAAATATTTTCTAAACACAAAACTTAAATATAAAAAAAAGAGAAAAATATGTATGCTTCAAGCAATTGTATATTTGAATGTCCTTTGCTATAATATTAGCCACTATTTTTCGTGTTTCAAAATGAATAACTAAATTATAATCTTCAGTTTTTTAACTATTTTTAAAACATACTAATTGCATTTTTTTATTAAATTTTGAGCAGATTAACATCAATTATTATTTTGTCGAATTCACAATTTTTTTTTTTTAAAAATGGAAAAAGTTTTAACCAAAATTGTATTAATATCAATAAATAAATAAAATAAATTTTTTTATTCTAAATTTTTTAAAAACATTTTTATGTAATAAAAAAGTTTTTGGAACAATTTTAGTAGTTTATGTACTTTATTATTCCTTAAATTCATAAAGAAAAATATTATTTTGTTATAATACTTGTCTTAAATCTTTTGATATGTAGTCTTTTGTTTATAATAAAGTATTACTAAAAAATCAACATGGATCCTATAACTAAATATGTGATATAAGAAATTATAACCATGCCATCATCTAACTTACTTTTCTTAGTAGTAAAATTTACCAGAAACACAAATAACTTACAACGAGCTCTCTGTAAATAAACCATTAACAATAATGAAATGACCTTTTGAGTATTAGTACCTTTTGAATATAATTGCTTCTAAACACGCTAATACCAAATTGTTACAGAAGGGCGTTATTTTTATGAGAAAACAAGAGGCTTAAGTTAAAATTAAATGAGATTTTTTATATAACTTGATGAACGTATTTAATCATGATGTATAGGAAAACTATGTGTGTTAAAGTAAATTAAACAAATTTCTGTTAGATTGTAACAGAACACCAAGCAAATTATTATTTTTTATAACGAAAAATAATAAATCATGCATTACACAATAGTTTGATTTCTATACCTCCAAAATAGGATTTTTTTTAAATGAACAATTTTTAAGGTTTGTTTTTTTTAAAACTTGATAACATTTTGACATAAATTCAGATTTCGAAGTAAACAATTTTAAATGAGAATTCTTGTTTTTCGTAAAATTTGATATTATCTTTCACGTTAGATCATGCTTCAAAATGAATAATTTTAAAAGAGATTACTTTTTTATTTGTAAGATTTTTTATTATCTTACACGTTAGATAACTTTTCGAAGTGAACAATTTTAAATAAGAGAATTTAACATCTTTCAGCTTAAATCGCGTTTCGAAATGAAGAATTTTAAATTAATTTTTTTTTCGTAAAATTTGATTACGTTAGGTTTTTTTCTGAAGCGAACAATTCTAAAGTGTTTTTTTTTATGTAAAACTTGATATCATTTTTCACATTAATCAAGTTTCAAAGTAAACAATTTTAAGCAGGATTTTTTTTTTTTTTTTTTTTTTTGTAAAATTAGTTATTTTCCTTCACGTTAGAGCGTGTTTCAAGGTGAATAATTTTAAAGGAATTATTTTTTAAGTTCGATATTATTCTTTACGTTAGATTATGTTTTAAAAAAGAAAAAAAATTTAGGTGGGATTTTTTTGTTGTTGCTGTAAAATTAGATATCAGCTTTCACGTTGAATTATGTTTTAGAATAAACAATTTTAAACGTTTTGTCTTTTCTTCTTTCTTTTTTTCAAAAAAATTTGACATCATCTTTCACGTTAATAAAAGATGACCACATCACTCACAGCAAACGAATTTATGAGCAAACTTTATCAAATTTTAAATATGTTAATTTATTATTCCCCATCACTGATTGAAATACGTTTCAACTACAATCATTAATTTAGTTTTTTTTAGAAATTCTCCTTTTTAAAACAAATTTTTAATATAAAATTTGCTTTCATTTTTATTTAAAAGTATTTTTAAATAAATTATTTAAACTATTTAAGTGAAATTTGAGTTATTAAGTATGTGAAATTTGAGTTGAGTATTTAAACTATGTAAGTGAAGATTAAGAGATTTTCAAAATAAATCTTTCCTAAACAATATTGTTTTGAGAAATACTTTTCCCATTAATAACGCCGTAGCTAAAAAAAATTTTGTGACTTAAATATTAGTGAATCCTGCAAAATATATATATATATATATATATTTCCTCACACTATTGTATTGATACATTTTGCTTTGGCCATATTGATACAATATTAGAAAGCATTATTTTTTTCGCGGATATAATCGTGTGGGCTGATGAAGAGATTATATCTTTTTTTTCCGGATTTTTTAAAAGAATTTTATCCTTTTTTTCGGATTTTTTTTCTTTCCAGTTTTTGTTATTTTTATTATAAATTTTTTCCTCCTTTTTTCATTAGTCTGTAATTTTCCTTTGTTTTATCTTCATTTTGAATATATATATATATATATATATATATATATATATATATATATATATATATATATATATATATATATATATATATATATATATATATATATATATATATATATATATATATACGTGTTTGTATTAAGCTGTTCAGAAGTTCTTTCTTTTTGAATTACAAAGTTTATCAGAAGAATATGTTTGTAAATTATGTCTTAAGAACTATAATATATATGTTTGTTAATTGAATACATGCAGGCGACTTCACGAGTGGATCAGCCAATCAGGTTCGACACACTAGCATGACATCCCCTTCAAGTCTCCAATTAAATTTGATTCGAAATTTGATTCATCGTGATAATAAACCGAAACCTTTAAGCTCGAACGTTAACATGGCATGCACAACCACGTGATTAGACTCAACCATGGGATTAGTTGCAAATACCCAATTATATATCACAGCTTAGAAATTTCGAACTATATAGTTAATTGAAACTGCGCATTCCTTAACTCTATTTTAATATAATTAAAAATGGTTTATTTTTATTATTTTTTCATATACTTTTTGTCAGTTAGTGAAATTTCGAGTTGCGAAGCAGTGGTTTTAATCTCATTTAAATTAATCTACTCTACACAATAAAAAATATTCTGTTTTATTGCTTCGTAACTTTTTGATTATTCTTTTAACAAGAATAAATATTTAAACTAATTGAGAAAACCATTAAATTTCAAAAATCAAATGAACAAAATATTTTCAAAATAATAGATGATTTCAAAATAAAATATCAAAAAAATAGATGATGGGATATGGGTGAAGGATATGGTAACATTTAAAGGTAAATCAAAACGTTAAATATATTAACTTTAAATGCAAGAGCATAATTCTTTTGGAAAAAAACTCCTGATTTTGTAAAACTTTCGCATTCCTCGAGTTGTAGTTCGTTATGTCTGATAATCTTTTGGACTCGAAATCATGTCATTTTTAAAGAAACACGAACTCCAACAATTTTGACAAAACGGCTCCTCACCCATGTGACATCTCAGTGCGTATTGGAAGTCTAAAATCTGATGGCAAGGGATTTTCCGGATACGCCGGATACATGAATGAATTTCCCAGGTTCGATTTCTTGCAATGATTGAGTTTTTATTTAGTTATATTCCTTTAATTTCGCATAATACTTTCAAATCAATTGTGTAAATCGATATGTTGCATTAAACATAAGGCGTTTGACCTAATGCATATATAGCAAAATAATGATAATAATAAATAAGCAAAAATAATAATTTCTGCTATTGGAAGAAATGAAAGAATTTCCCAAACACAATCTCAGAAAATTATGTAAATTTTGCATTAGTGTTTTAGAATATAGTGAAAACTATGTATGAATTTCAACACTAAACTTAAATTCACGGAATTAAAACAAACAAATAAATTCAGATTTCGAAGTAAACAATTTTAAATGAGAATTCTTGTTTTTCGTAAAATTTGATATTATCTTTCACGTTAGATCATGCTTCAAAATGAATAATTTTAAAAGAGATTACTTTTTTATTTGTAAGATTTTTTATTATCTTACACGTTAGATAACTTTTCGAAGTGAACAATTTTAAATAAGAGAATTTAACATCTTTCAGCTTAAATCGCGTTTCGAAATGAAGAATTTTAAATTAATTTTTTTTTCGTAAAATTTGATTACGTTAGGTTTTTTTCTGAAGCGAACAATTCTAAAGTGTTTTTTTTTATGTAAAACTTGATATCATTTTTCACATTAATCAAGTTTCAAAGTAAACAATTTTAAGCAGGATTTTTTTTTTTTTTTTTTTTTTTGTAAAATTAGTTATTTTCCTTCACGTTAGAGCGTGTTTCAAGGTGAATAATTTTAAAGGAATTATTTTTTAAGTTCGATATTATTCTTTACGTTAGATTATGTTTTAAAAAAGAAAAAAAATTTAGGTGGGATTTTTTTGTTGTTGCTGTAAAATTAGATATCAGCTTTCACGTTGAATTATGTTTTAGAATAAACAATTTTAAACGTTTTGTCTTTTCTTCTTTCTTTTTTTCAAAAAAATTTGACATCATCTTTCACGTTAATAAAAGATGACCACATCACTCACAGCAAACGAATTTATGAGCAAACTTTATCAAATTTTAAATATGTTAATTTATTATTCCCCATCACTGATTGAAATACGTTTCAACTACAATCATTAATTTAGTTTTTTTTAGAAATTCTCCTTTTTAAAACAAATTTTTAATATAAAATTTGCTTTCATTTTTATTTAAAAGTATTTTTAAATAAATTATTTAAACTATTTAAGTGAAATTTGAGTTATTAAGTATGTGAAATTTGAGTTGAGTATTTAAACTATGTAAGTGAAGATTAAGAGATTTTCAAAATAAATCTTTCCTAAACAATATTGTTTTGAGAAATACTTTTCCCATTAATAACGCCGTAGCTAAAAAAAATTTTGTGACTTAAATATTAGTGAATCCTGCAAAATATATATATATATATATATATTTCCTCACACTATTGTATTGATACATTTTGCTTTGGCCATATTGATACAATATTAGAAAGCATTATTTTTTTCGCGGATATAATCGTGTGGGCTGATGAAGAGATTATATCTTTTTTTTCCGGATTTTTTAAAAGAATTTTATCCTTTTTTTCGGATTTTTTTTCTTTCCAGTTTTTGTTATTTTTATTATAAATTTTTTCCTCCTTTTTTCATTAGTCTGTAATTTTCCTTTGTTTTATCTTCATTTTGAATATATATATATATATATATATATATATATATATATATATATATATATATATATATATATATATATATATATATATATATATATATATATATATATATATATATATATATACGTGTTTGTATTAAGCTGTTCAGAAGTTCTTTCTTTTTGAATTACAAAGTTTATCAGAAGAATATGTTTGTAAATTATGTCTTAAGAACTATAATATATATGTTTGTTAATTGAATACATGCAGGCGACTTCACGAGTGGATCAGCCAATCAGGTTCGACACACTAGCATGACATCCCCTTCAAGTCTCCAATTAAATTTGATTCGAAATTTGATTCATCGTGATAATAAACCGAAACCTTTAAGCTCGAACGTTAACATGGCATGCACAACCACGTGATTAGACTCAACCATGGGATTAGTTGCAAATACCCAATTATATATCACAGCTTAGAAATTTCGAACTATATAGTTAATTGAAACTGCGCATTCCTTAACTCTATTTTAATATAATTAAAAATGGTTTATTTTTATTATTTTTTCATATACTTTTTGTCAGTTAGTGAAATTTCGAGTTGCGAAGCAGTGGTTTTAATCTCATTTAAATTAATCTACTCTACACAATAAAAAATATTCTGTTTTATTGCTTCGTAACTTTTTGATTATTCTTTTAACAAGAATAAATATTTAAACTAATTGAGAAAACCATTAAATTTCAAAAATCAAATGAACAAAATATTTTCAAAATAATAGATGATTTCAAAATAAAATATCAAAAAAATAGATGATGGGATATGGGTGAAGGATATGGTAACATTTAAAGGTAAATCAAAACGTTAAATATATTAACTTTAAATGCAAGAGCATAATTCTTTTGGAAAAAAACTCCTGATTTTGTAAAACTTTCGCATTCCTCGAGTTGTAGTTCGTTATGTCTGATAATCTTTTGGACTCGAAATCATGTCATTTTTAAAGAAACACGAACTCCAACAATTTTGACAAAACGGCTCCTCACCCATGTGACATCTCAGTGCGTATTGGAAGTCTAAAATCTGATGGCAAGGGATTTTCCGGATACGCCGGATACATGAATGAATTTCCCAGGTTCGATTTCTTGCAATGATTGAGTTTTTATTTAGTTATATTCCTTTAATTTCGCATAATACTTTCAAATCAATTGTGTAAATCGATATGTTGCATTAAACATAAGGCGTTTGACCTAATGCATATATAGCAAAATAATGATAATAATAAATAAGCAAAAATAATAATTTCTGCTATTGGAAGAAATGAAAGAATTTCCCAAACACAATCTCAGAAAATTATGTAAATTTTGCATTAGTGTTTTAGAATATAGTGAAAACTATGTATGAATTTCAACACTAAACTTAAATTCACGGAATTAAAACAAAAAAATTACATTTTTTCCAGAATTTTATTTTGTTAAAAAAGGGCATCACCCTAAATTGTGAACATTTTCGATACTACTGAACCACAAAATCAAAATATCTGAGCAACGACAATAATTTTCAATTTCGTGGATCATTGAAAGACATTTTGTGTGTATGACAATCATTTTGACGAGAAATAAGACGAGAAATTTCTGTAAGTAGAGTATTACACGCAACTCTGCCACAATAATAATGTTTAATCAAGAACTTGTGAGTTAAGTTTTCTACGAAATCAGAAATAATTTAGTAGTTTTAGTTGTAAATAGATTTTTCTTTTTGCCTTATAATTTTAAATATCAATAATACTTATCTATTTCTTACATTACAAGTATTTAAAAGTGTATACTTCTGCTCTCAAAGGATTTAATTTTCTTAGATTCTAATAATTTCAATATCGAGAATGTTTTAATGTGAAATGTTCTTTAACCGGGGGATGGGAGGTGAGCTCCATTTTTTCTATTTAACTGTGCTTATAAAATAAGAGCTTTGAATTTTTTTTTCAAAGTTTGCAGTAATTATTCAATCTGTAAAAAATAATGATAAAAAGTTTCAAACAATAATTCAAAAAAATTAAAATTTGAAAACGTGACGTTGTTAACTTCCTATAGGAGTTCAGAAATATTAAATGAAGTTGAAAAATAAATATTTGCGTATTCATTTTTCATGGTGTCCTACATTAGAGCAATTTTTAGTGATTATTAGAAAAAATAAGATAACTTTAATTTTTATAATAACACCGAGTTTTTTCTAATGAAGATTGTTTTCTGAAAAGTTTAAAAATAAAGGAAAACCACTCACTTATATTTTCTGTAAGAGAAAATTATAAATCTATTACTCAACTTATACACTATTACAATATACACGTTTAACAATAATTTACAAATTTACCTAGATTTTAATATAATGCACAAGGATATAGTGTGTTGAAAAGAGATGCAACCGTTTACAAAGACAAACGGTTGCATTACTTTTCAACGTTATAAGGACAAACAGCGGACAACGCAACAAGGACAAGACATTATGAGGAGAAACAATAAAAAAAATTTATATAAATTATATCATGTAAACTAATACGAGTTACACTTTTTTAATTTAAGTATGATAACTAATTGCCAATTAGAGAATGGAAGTATGTGAAAAATTCTGGATCAACTTGCTGTGAAAAGTATTGGCACTCTGGGTGCTGGCACTTATCGTAAGAACACTTTGCCATTTCTACAGGAACATTATACTGAGCAAAATATCTGATATACATTAATCTTTATAGTAATAATTAATGTAAAATCACTAAATCATTCGAATGAAATAAATATTATCATAAAAATTACTGTGTAATATTTTACGGTAAAAATGGATTTTACCGTTAAATTGATTTGACGGATAATGCATCCAAAGTACTGTATAATATTTTACGGTATTATTTTAAACTTATTTAACTCACATAGCTAATGTAGAAAAATTCCCATTAATTTACATAAAATTTAATATTATGCACAAGGAAATAGCACGTTGAAAAGAGATGCAACCATTTATAAGAACAAACGGGAAAAAATTATCATAAGTTATATCATGTAAACTTATGCTAACATGAGTTACATTTTTTTAAAGTATACTAACTTATTGCAAATTTGAGAGTGGCACAATATTGTAAAAAATTGTGATGCCGGTACTTAAAATTCATTTTTACCAGAAAATTATACGGAACAAAACAATCTGATATGCCGTATTTTTTACAGTAATAATTAATGTAAAATCGCCGAGTACGCTATAAAAATTACGGTATAATATTTTACGATAAAATGGATTTTACTGACAAGGCACCAAAAATGCTTACCGGATTTGGAATTTTTTGCAATTTATAAAATAAAACAAATTTTCAGCTGCATCTTTTCCAATTACAATTTTTCATTGGATGAATAAATTAAACAGGCTCGGGCTCTCGATTTTATTATTGTCGCCACTTGAGTTAAACTTGTTTTAGATTTTGAGATTGGCTGTTGAAATTTCAACACTTCGAGAGTTTAAAATCGAAGTTAATTCACTAAAGTAAAAATAAGTACAGAGTAAATGTAATATAACATTTTAATATATTATAATATTACCTTTTTTGGTAAAATGATAATGCCTAGAAGTAAATATTTTTATAACTTAAAATGTGTGTATCGTACTGTGATTTAAAAAAAAAATTTTTTTTGTTAATATTTTAGTAAAATTAAAGTAGTTTATGACGTTTTAATTTACCAATGTCTATTTTTAGGGACATCAGCTCATAAGCGAACATGCCTGAACCCACGGAAAATGGAGAGGAGACTGGGATGCAGGGGAAATCTGAACTGGAACAAATTCAGTACAAGCAGAGCAAAACCACAAATGAGGTAAAGTCATTTTTATAAACCATTTTTTTTCCTTCAAAATGATATAAGAAAAGTCTTGCATTAAATACTAATATACATACTGAATATGATTTTGTCTGTAGATGAAATAAAATAGTTTTTTAAATAGTATTTCAAAGCTCTAAAAATCTGTAAATTAAATTTTTCTAACAAAAAAGAAATTTAAAACAATTCTTATAACTTACATTGTATCGATTGTTTTTAAACCTTCTTAGCTTCTTTGTTATTACTCTATCAATATTATTAATATCAATATCTGAGTAAGGGTAAATAGCTTTTATAATTTTTAACGTGTATGGAAATATCTGCTACATAGATAACAGTAAAGCTATTAACCGTAGATAGCAATAAAAAAATTTAAATTATTAAAACAAAGAAAATTCATCCTTTAACATATTTACACCACATATATCAACTTAAAATCTGTTAAAGAAACATGTAATTTAAAAAATAGTTTTAAAAAAATGTGTGTTTTTATTTACAGTTTTACATGTTTAATTTAAATTAAAAATATTTATCAGAAAATTTTATAAAAAATACATGTCTACATATACACTTTAAATAACCAAAATCAAGAAAATTGAAATAGGAATTTACGATTCGTTTTTGCTATTAAATATTTGAAAGTTATTGGGTATAAAATTTTCTCGAAGAAATAATTGAGCAAATAGATAAAAAAATCCAATGTTATGATGCAATTGGATATAGGATTGTCCTAATTCTAGTTAAAATTACAAGAGAAATTCTTAAAACAGTTTTTTTTTAAATTTTGTATTTTGTTAAATTACTACTTTTAATGATTTTATTATTCATCAAGTATAGTAATCTGCCTAGAGCATTCATTTTTCAAATATAGTCAAAAAAGGGTTTTTAAATTTATAGTTGTCAAAAAGTACTTGCTGTGTGAATGAGATAAACGTAAAAATATTTCCAATATTTTCATAAATATTTGGGCTAATATAATTTGCTAAAGAACTTTATACTGAATAAATGTAAAAATAATATTATTATATGAATCAATAATAATATAAAAATAGTTTGAAAAATTATTCAATAATCAACTGTGCAATGAATATTTCTTAAATGAATATTTCAATGAATATTTCTTCTATAAATCAATAACATAAAATGTTTTAAAAATTTTAATGAAAATTTGAAATAACATAAAGTATATAGTCTTCAAAGGAATTTTATAACTAATAAATGTCAATAAAGAAGGTATAGTGGAAAAGATTAGCATGACAATTATTATACACATTTATTTGAGTGTAGTCATTTAAGGAATATCTTATAATAAATAATTATACAATAACATTATGCAAATGAATAGCATAAGACATATATGAAAACTGAGGAATGTTTTGTTGATATTTTATAGTCACTTGAATCCACACGGAGGATGATGGCTCTTTGCGATGAGGTGAGTATCATAAATTTTTCAATATTAAATTTTATAATATTCCCAAATTTTTTACAATGCGACACTTGGAAAATATTGCATACTTTAAATATTATATTAACATTATTTATTGGTCTTGCGAAATAAAAAAATGCATGTTCCAAAATTTTATGAATCGTGAGATGGTGTTGGAAAATATTAAAGGAATGCCAAAATGTTACTATTATCGAAATTGAGGTGACAATATTTTGTGCAAGACGAAAACAATGCTGCATTTTAATAATCATCAGCAGAATGTCGGATTTTATTAATCATCTGAATGCTCTTACATTTAACATGTCATATTATGATTTAGATATTTATATCTTCAGTGTGCCATTGAAAACTGAAGTTTTAATTAAAACCTCGAAATGTTCTAACTTTTTCCACCCCAGCTTATCGTTCATATTGTATCATCAACGTATACTTATATTCATTTCAGATCGTAATTTTTTTAAGAAACATTCTCCTTAATTCAGTAAAACGCGTAAGAAGAAAATAATATTTTAATTACTGCACAATATCAATGGAAAACAAATTAGCTCTTAATCTTTCTAATATGTTGAATTTAGAAATAATTTATTGTTGAAAAAAGTTATTTAATTTAAAAAAATCATAACACCGGAAAGTATCAAAAGCATGGTTATGATATTTCATAGAATTGGTCAAAATAAGATGTAAAATGCTTCGCTATTGTAGTTTCAAAACATGAAAGTAGTAAAAAAATTTTAGGTATATTTTTTTCGTGCTTTCTGTTACTAACAAACTTTTTATTTGTTTTAGAGCAAGGAAGCAGGGATACGTACTCTCGTCGCACTTGATGATCAAGGAGGTAATTAAAATAATCAAAGCTAGATTATTACATAGAATTTACTTGCATATTTAAAAATATATGAAAATTCCCGATACTATTTTAAAAAATAAAAATGAATGCATCAAAATATAAATATCTATTTATCGCAATTTAAGTCAGATGATAATAATGTATAATAAGTGGGGTCTGCAAGTACCGGGTGTAAAATCATCCTGACACCTGAAGAGTCGTAGCTGGAAAAGTTACCATAAAAGCCGTAAAATTTAATTTAAAAGCAAAGAACTAATTTGGCATAATTTAATCCATAACATGCTGGTTCATAAAATTTATTCCCCGATCCTAGTATTTTTGTAAACCCCTGATAATATTCTTTTTTTTTCTTAAATATGAGTAACTAATATCAGTATTTAATATCGATTACTAATACGGGTATTTAATATCGATTATACTCGTCTTGAGTAGTATCCGTTAAAGTTTGTTAGACTCCGGGATTATTTCGAAACACAACTTACACTTAATATTTTTTTGTCTATTTAAAACTTTGGGAGAAAAAAACTCACAAAGACGCAAAAAGTTTCGACAAAATTTTTAAAAATTTTTTTTTTGTTTATATTTGGTAAGGAGGGAGAGATTATATGTTTATAATATTGCAAATTATAAATTTATATTTAAGGTTAAAAATTTATGTATTTTTTTTAAAAAAATAAGGGCAAATTTGAGCTTAAAAACTAGACAATTTTCATGTCACGCTAACAAATTGTAACTACAACAATTGCAAACTACAACAAATTGTGATGCATAAAATTCAAACTGATATTTTTTCCTAGATAGTGATTATTTGTGTTTCAAATTAAAGCCTTAATAAATTTCACAAAAGAAAGAATGAAACTCAAATAAATATTTGTTTAATAATAAATTTTTGAAGAACAATTCTAAATATTCTTAATTTAAAATGATAAAAATAACAAATCCGAATATGAACCTTAGATTTTAATTCAAAACATTGCTAATGTTATACAAAATCTATGTGTAAAATTTCTAAGAATTCTATAATACGTTTTTTTTGTAATGTGTGTTAGCGTAAAGAATTCTTCTCAAAATCACCGTTCTTTAGAAAATGCATTTAAAATACAACGAAAATTTTAGTTTCGTTTTCGGGAGTTCCGGTTTCAGTTTTGTCTGTCAGCGTACAAACAAAATACTACTACTTCATTTCTAGAAAACGGAAATCAAACATTTAATGGTTTTGTAAAGCTAATTAACATGGATAAAAAAATCGAAATTGTCGTCCAAATTGCCGATTTTCACACAGTCGGACATCTTAAATTTGGGTTTTTGAGTAAAAATTCATAGTTAGTAAACTTTTTCTGATGACAATAAATGTTAAATTTTTAGAACAACTGGACAGAATTGAAGATGACAACGATAAAATTAACGCTGATATGAAGGAAGCGGAAAAAAATTTGGAAGGCATGGAACAGTGCTGTGGTATTTGCGTCTGTCCTTGTAACAAGTAAGTCTACATTTCTTAATATTAAACATTTCATATGGTAATCAGTTTTTCTTATATTTTCTATTGATTTACCAATGATATTCATAACGAACAACAAAATAAATAGGCTTAAATAAATACACTCGGTGCTTGCTCATAAAACCGCAGCAATACTTCCTCACTTGTATTAAAAAAATTATTTTCTCGACACAGAAATACTTATATCTATGATGATTTCTAAGATTCCAGAATGAATGATATAATTTTGTGAAGTATAATATTTTGGTAGTATATAAAAATACTTCGTTTAAACATTTTTATTTATTTACAAATTAAATTCCTTTCTTAATTGGTAACATATGAAGGAAAATTAAATTACTTAAAAATATATTAACATTGCTATGCCATATTTTATGTACGACGCGCAAAAAATACACGGACACCCTAAATAACTTTTTATCTAATAATCGAATCTTCAGGTTCTAGGACTCAGTCTTAATGGTTCAAGGAGGTGACCTCAGATATGCTAATTAATTAGTGCAGACGAAATTTAAGTTTCGAAATCAAACACAGAAACATACTTTCTCTGAATAAACATGTCTTTTTTTCTTCCATTGATTCGGATTTCTGATTCCCAAAATATAGGGGGTAGCCGCAATTTAGGAGAAATGGTTCAAAGTTTGGACCCCTTATTGTTAATTTTACTTTTTGTGTATTTCACCATATCTTGAGAACGTCTTAAGCGAATGAAATTTTTTTTACACAAAGTTATAAAATTAGTTTATCCAACGGTAATTCCATGCAAGATATGCTTATTCAGAGGTAAAAAAAAATATGATTATTCAGAGAAAGTATGCTTTTGTGACTGATTTCGTAACTCAAAATTATCGTTTGCGCTAATTAATTAGCATATTTGAGTCCTAGAACGTAAAGATTCCATCATTATACCAAAAGTTATGCCGGGTGGTCTGTTTTTTATTTTGTGTACTGTATACAATTTTGTAGCAGTCTGACGGGAATTCGAATGGTGGTCAAAGAAAGGAAGTCGGTCAGGAAATTCAGTAGTAAAGACACAAACTTAGACAAAAGAAAATACACTTTACCAGATTTTTAAAATAAAGTTTTTTTCTACCGCATTTCATCATAATGCAATTTTAAAAGCACTTCACTGATAAAAAAATTGGAAAAACTACCAGAATATGGTAACATTTACCATTTATCTGGCTCTAAGGGAAAACTATGAAACACAGTATTTTTTACAGTTGCGCTTTGGGGAAGATTTTGGTAAAATTTGGTAAATTTATCATGATACCATAGAGAATGGCATGAAAACATTTATTCGTCTAAATTTACTTTTCAGTTTTCTATTTTTAGAATTATGGTTTTTCTAACCAGAAATCTTATCTTTCTAATTAAGTTAAAAAGAACCTAAAATACTAATGGTATATAGATACATATATTATAATTATGCATGTACATGATTATGTATATATATACAGTGGTGGCCAAAAGTGTGGACACTTTTTGAAAGTTTCATGTTTTTCAACTTTGTGTGCTTGTAAAATATATTAATTTTCACTTAAATACAAACCTTTATATATCAAATTGAAGGTAATTTAAAATAGAATTTAATAATAAATACAGTATTACAATATCTGTGTTACTAAGAAGGTTATGCATCAAATAGTCAGATCTATCTTAGATTTGCATTTTTTTAAAGTGATACTTACACAATCAATACTTAGTAGGATAACCCTTAATTTTTAAGACAGCTTCACAGCGTCTTTTCATCGAGTGAACGAGTGTTTGGAGTTCATCTTTCGTAATCACATGGTGACAAGAATCAATTATAGCTTCAATAAGTTGTCTTTTATTGGATGGACGTTTTTTTCGTACATGAATTTTTAAATGTTGCCACAAATTTTCAATTGGATTGAGATCAAGGCTGTTTCCTGGCCATGGCAATATATCTATGCCTTTATTTTGAAATCATGCCTTGCATACTTTTTCTGTGTGGCATGGAGCTGAATCCTGCTGAAAAATAAATGGTGCGTTGTAGGAGAAGAGATCCCTGATTGAAGGTATCAATTTTGATTTCAGTGCAGTTTCGATGTATTTTTTGGCATTCAGGATGCAATCAATAACTTGAATTCGGCCCACACCATCTACAGACATACATGTCCAAATCATGACATTTGTTGGATTTTTTGTAGTTGCTTCTATGTAATCAGGATGAAGCGCTTCACCTACTCTACGTCTCACGTATTTTCTACCATCACTTCCAAAGAGCGATATTTTACACTCATCACTCCAGATTACTTGCTTCCATTGATTTTCTGACCATTTAATGTGTTTTTTTGCCAACTTAACTCGTTTTTTGGGTTGCTTTTGATTTAAATATGGTTTTTTCCTTGGAATTCTAGCTTGTAGTTCAAATCCTAATAACCTTCTTCTTATTGTTCTTGAACTTACTGCAATACCAGCTGCATTCATTTCACATCTAATGGCATCTGATGACATTTTTCTATCTTGAAGGCATAGTCATTTAATTTTTCTATCGGTAGTAGCATTTGTGCATTTTTTTCTTCCTGATTTGGCATCCTGAATGCCAAAAAATACATCGAAACTGTCCTGAAACAAAAATTGATACCTTCCATCAGGGATCTCTTCCCCAACAACGCACCATTTATTTTTCAGCAGGATTCAGCTCCATGCCACACAGCAAAAGTATGTAAAGTATGCTTTCAAAATAAAGGCATGAATATATTACCATGGCCAGGAAACAGCCCTGATCTCAATCTAATTGAAAATTTGTGGCGACGTTTGAAAATTCCTGTACGAAAAAAACGTCCATCCAATAAAAGGCAACTAAGAGTAGCTATAATTGATTCTTGGCACCATGTGATTACGAAAGATGAGCTCCAAACACTCGTTCACTGGATGAAAAGACGCTGTGAAGCTGTCTTAAAAAATAAGTGTTATCCTACTAAGTATTGATTGTGTAAGTATCACTTTAAAAAAATGCAAATCTAAGATAGATCTTACTAATAGTTGAATAACTTTTTCTGTAATACATATGTTGTATTACTGTATTTATTATAAAATTCCACATTAAATTATCTTCAATTTGATATATAAACGTTTGTATTCAAGAGAAAATTAATATATTTTACAAGCACACAAAGTTGAAAAACATGAAACTTTCAAAAAGTGTCCACACTTTTGGCCACCACTGTATATATATTCATAATCATGTGATAATTTCATAATTTCTATTTATTTCGAGGAGTATTTTGGTCACCATAATCCATTACGAAATTAAGGTTATATGCGGTGAATATAATTTCAATTTGATTCAAACATAATCGGTAAATTTAGTCAAAACTAATCAAAATCTTAATATGAAATTGTTTAAATGTTTTTTTTTAAAAATTTGAAAGTCTTGTTTTATTTGTTTCTTTTTCTCTTCGTCATCTTGTAGTTTCAATTGGTAATCTTCATGATTTATCGATGTGTTTGGAAAAATTTAATAAAACTAATGAATTTATTATAGAAATGTTTTGTAAGTTAATTTTTTTAAAATAAAGAAAAAACAAACTTAAGCTAAATGCTTTTTAATTTTCACTTCAGCAAAATTTGCCTTACTGTCACAACTAAATATTTAGATAAATAATGTACTACTCCATTCTTACTGCTGATGATAACACGTTTGAATATTTTCACAAAAATCTCTTAACTTGTTTTCCCCCTTAATTTTTCGGTAGAAAGAGGTTTTGTACTATTCACAGCACTTTTTATACCTTAATCGATACACCAATTCATTTAAATTCCGTTGAATATATTGAAAAATTCAGATATAAAACTATGGACAATTCAGACATAAAGAATTTAAAATATTTTCATGCAACGCAAATAAATATATGATCCCTTAATATGCGTGGTGAATAATCAATTTGAGTAAATTTTTACAAAAAACAAGAAAAAAAAGAAAAGAAAGCACAACGAAGCTTCCATTAATTTATTATCTATATTTTTAGAATAAGTTACTTTATTCACATGTGAATGATTGATTTTTTTTATTCTTAAAATAGATCTTCGGATTTTAAAGAAGATGCTAGTACCTGGAAAGCAAGTGAAGATGGGAAAATCGTGAACAATCAGCCCCAAAGAGTCATGGATGACAGAAATGGTGCTGGTCCAATGGGAGGATATATTGCGAAGTAAATTTATTGAATTTGTCAAGAGTATTTTGTATTCGAGAGATTTATTCAGTTGTCATCAAATACTAATGAATAAATATATCGATTCGAGATGTATATACCGGATGTTCTATAATGATCGCTAGTGGTTATAATCAGGGGAAGAATAAAAATGTGGTTTCCAAAGAATTTTATGATAGATTTAGTAGATGGCGGGAATAATAATTCTCTGAATTATTTTATCTACCATTACCTAATTTAAAATTAAGCTTTGATAGCGTTCTTTTTCTTGTTTAAATAATAATTTATGATTATTATTGTGTTTCCTTTTATTTAGATAGTTAACTTCCAAAATTTAATAAACACCAAGAGGTTATATTTTTGTCAACTTTTATCGCAACTAAGAATCTTCCATTTTTTATTTATATGCACATAATTTTCCTTTAAAAGTATAATACTACATAAGAATCCTTTAAAAAATCTTACCTTCATTTGCTTTTAAACAAAAGACTATAAAAATACTGTATGCGAAATAAATTCACTATAACTTCATACAAAATAAAAAGATATAGATATATTTTTTACAGGTTCTTTCAAATTATTTTGATATTTAATCTCCAGTTACTTTTTCAAAAGAAGAACTTAAATTCTTGGAGAACAATTTTACGATTGCCACCCAGATAAAAAAAAATATATTCAAAGTAGGATGAAAACGATATTTAACATTTTTTTGAAGTTTATTATTGCATACCCAAATTTTAAATTTGCATTTAAAAAATATATTACATCTCATTTTCTAACCTTGCAAATCTTTTTTCATACGAAAAAATAGTTATTATGTGTCATAATTGACTTTACAAATTAATAACAAGAAAATTATTCAGAAAATTTGCCATCTATAAAATCGTTTTCGTGAAAACTCAAATTCTTCCTTTTCCCGTATAAATATTATTTTCGAACGGAATTTTAAAAAAACACTAAAGCTTTTATTTTTTGCTAGCCTGCTGTAATTGATCTTTAACTTCCTCTGGTGATCAAAAAAAATAATCATTTGAAATTCTGCATTATTTTGAAAAAGAATAACGAACGAAAAATCGAAAAAAGAAAAAATTAACATTAACGTTTTTATCTTTAACCTTTTATTACGCTAATTTTAAAACAATTTTTATTCAAAAACTTCGTTTTCCTTAATCGTTCCGAGCTTGTCTATTTTCTAACTCATAAAATTCTTCAATCCATCCTAAAAATATTTTTTTTTTTTTAAATTGGCTTTATTATAATATTCATTTCAGAATAATTTTCTTCTTTTAGTAAAAAACTATAAATTTTTTTTGATGGATAATGATTTTTCTTTCCTCCCTCTTTCTTTAGAATCAGTAATGATGCGCATGAAGAAGAAATGGAAGACAACATGCAACAAGTGAGCACAATGATTGGTAATTTGAAAAACATGGCTATCGACATGGGAAGTGAGGTGGAATCTCAAAACAGACAATTAGACAGGATCAACTTGAAGGTGAGGGCAACTAAGACTTCAGTTTTTATTATTATTAGTGTAACACCTTCAAAAACTGATACGTATTGCATTTTTTGTTGTATTATTAAAGAGAAATTCAAAAATATATGTTTAAAAGTTCGAGCAATTAGAGTATTATTGGATCATAAGATACTCGGGGGCGATTTGCGCAACCTGAATATTCTAAAATGTTACATATGTTTTTCATATTCAGTCCTTCAAATACGAAATATAAAGTTCAGAACCAATAAAATGTTTGAAAGATGAGAAGGGTTTAATAGGCATTAAATAAATGAAAACTTTTTTTTTCTTCCATTTTAGACTGAATCCAACAAGACAAGGATTACGGCAGCCAATCAACGAGCATCGAAACTTCTGAAAGACTAAAAAGAATAGGAACAGAAACAAGGTCGCACATTCAACACTTACTTTCCAACAAATGCATTCGAACATTCAAGGATTTTTGGTTGAAATTTCATTTCAGTTTATGAACATTTTGCCAATTTTACATTAGCGATAGTATAAGATAACGCTATAAGAGGACCCCACATTGAAAAATTTATGTTGTATTGTTGTTTCTAATGCCCCCTGCCAATACGAGCAAGTCTGTTTGGTGAAACAAAGCGAATTTGAGGCAGAGGGTGCGTATCTTATATTTTATGGCGCCATCTGTGGTCAAGAATACGACTTAAGCCACACACACGTCACAGCTCGTTTATAAGGCAGACCCATTCATACATTCAATCATCCACAGATCGTAATTTTTACTTGAAACAGAGAACGATCAATCTCCAATTCAGTACCCCCAGGGGTATTGATTTGTGAAAAGTTTATAACTAATTTTATAAAATGGAATATTTTTAAAACTGCAATTTTGTAAAATTTCTTTATTATTTGATTTAATTTTAAAGCATTGATTAAAATTTAAGAGAAATATAGGAACTGGACTTCCATCATAAATATTTTTGGAAAAACCAAAACACATTTTAGATAGTACTTTTGATTAGCGGGAAACCCAGCAGAAAAACATTAATGTTATTTTGCTAATTTGTTTAAAAAATAATTATAAAGCATATTTGTAGTTTTTATCCAAAAGTGACATTTCAATATTAAACTTGAAAAAGTAATTTTAATGCATATCACATACGTTTTAAATACATGAATTGTTTTTATTAAAAATCGATCTCGCGAAAAACTTTTTAATCTTAATTTTTCCTTTAAGAACATCATATTTTTTGTATTCTAAATTTTATCATTATGAAATTAAAACTTTTTAATTTATAATTCATAATGTTTTTTATTTATAATACTTTTTTATTTATAATTCATCTATTGTTTTCTTCATGTGCATTTTTGTTCTTTCTAACATTCAAATTTTAGAAACATCGTCAAATCTAGGTTTTCACTCACGTTTTTGGATTTCATACTCTTTTTAATTTAAAAGTAAATTTTTACTTATGCATCATTGTGAGTACTTTACTAAAACACTTCCTTCACCATTAGTATTTTATATTCTTTTTAATTTACAAATATTATAAAAATTTTCAAATTCAGGCTTTGCAAATATCAGAATCAAAAATTCTTTTTAATTCAAAAACAAATTTTTCCGTTCTACCTTTAACGAAAGAAATTTAAAAATATTTTTTCTTGTTGTTTATTTGTATATGATGTTGTGAATTTCATTTACTGTCAGCACTTTTATTTTTTATAACATGCAAATTTTGTAAACAATTACATCATTGTGAGTACTTTACTAAAACACTTCCTTCACCATTAGTATTTTATATTCTTTTTAATTTACAAGTATTATAAAAAATTTCAAATTCAGGCTTTGCAAATATGAGAATCAAAAAATCTTTTTAATTTAAAAACAAATTTTTCCATTCTACCTTTAACGAAAGAAATTTAAAAATATTTTTTCTTGTTGTTTATTTGTATATGATGTTGTGAATTTCATTTACTGTCAGCACTTTTATTTTTTATAACATGCAAATTTTGTAAACAATTACATCATTGTGAGTACTTTACTAAAACACTTCCTTCACCATTAGTATTTTATATTCTTTTTAATTTACAAGTATTATAAAAAATTTCAAATTCAGGCTTTGCAAATATGAGAATCAAAAAATCTTTTTAATTTAAAAACAAATTTTTCCATTCTACCTTTAACGAAAGAAATTTAAAAATATTTTTTCTTGTTGTTTATTTGTATATGATGTTGTGAATTTCATTTACTGTCAGCACTTTTATTTTTTATAACATGCAAATTTTATAAACAATTACATCATTGTGAGTACTTTACTAAGACACTTCCTTCACCATTAGTATTTTATATTCTTTTTAATTTACAAATATTATAAAGATTTTCAAATTCAGGCTTTGCAAATATGTGAATAAAAAATCCTTTAAATTTAAAAAAAAAAATTTCGTTCTACTTTTAACAACAGAAATTCAAAAATATTTTTTCTTGTTGTTTATTTGTATATGATGTTGTGAATTTCATTTACTATCAGCATTTTTATTTTTTATAACAAGCAAATTTTATAAACAATTCCAAATTTAGGGATTTTTCAAATATGTGCATCAAAAATTCTTATAAATTTATAAATAAATTTTTCCGTTTTACTTTTGAAGAAATATATTTTTAAAAACATGTTTGACAAAAACTCCTAAATTTAAATTCAAAGTTTTTCTGAATAATTGTGTGTCCTTACAATTTAGGCTTTTCAAATATTTTAATAAAAAATTCTTTTAAATTCAAAATTAAATTTGCTTTTTAAAACCATTGAGTATGTAATCTCCTTAAAGTTAAATCCATTTCGTCAAAAATTAATAAAGTGTTTGTAATTATCTTCTGAATTTAGTTTACCGTGTAAATAGTGTAAAATAATTATTTTTTTGTGAAATGGGAATCCTCTATTCATTCACTATTAACCATTACGACATTTCTGCGTAATTGAACACAAGAAACTTTTTTCAGTAATATCAATGCAATTTTTTGAACTCTATATTGTGCTATGCGACCATGTCGATCGAAAGTATGTGCCTAGACGAAACTTACTCTTTCGTTGTTACTTTACTGTATATTTAATGTATAAACCGCTTAAAACAGCTTTTCAGCTATCCACTCTTGGTCTGAGAATCTGTGTTAGCGATTTTAAATGTGTGAAAAATGTATTTAATAAAGTAATCCACGGCGCCTGCGTAGAACGGCGCTGTTGGAATAGCGGTAGAAGGCATTTGTTGTAAATACGCATTCTAGACCTACTTAAAAATAACAGCTCACAATTGTAACATTTTTCTGTCTATCCGTCTATACATTTACAAAATAGTTAAAAATAATTAAATAAAATTTTAATTAATTTAATTTTTAAAAAAATCGCTGATCTTTAACTAACATAAAACTAAAGGGTGTCCCAAAATTAACGCAAGATTTGAATTTGCCGTAATTTTTGCAGTAAATTATTGGCAACCCTGAAAAAAGAGCAATTTGACAGCTGAGAGTTTAGGGTTAGTAAAAATGGAGAGTTCAAGACGGTGCCACATTCCATACAGCCAGTGAAACAATTCAATTACTGCATGAGACATTTCCTGGTCGTGTATTCCATCGTTTCGGTGATCGAAATTGGCCCCCTAGATCAGGGGTGGCGAACCTTTATACACCAACGTGCCATTTTTTCTAAAAAATTGTTTGATGTGGTCATAGACGTGCCGTCAAATAATTTTGACTTCGTGATTATAGGTAAAATAATAATACTAAATACTAACAACTCAAAACTCTTTATTTACAATGAAAAAAAAAACATTTTGCAATGTCTCAGTTATACGCGTAATTCAACTTAAAGTAACAACAGTGTGACTTCTGTTGTTGCAGATTAGATGACAAATAACTTATATTAGGTTGTAAGATGTTAGTTTAAGCAGAACTGTTAATTTTTTTGCTAGTTATTTATTGTTAGTTTGTTTTTTATGGTTATTAATTGTTTCTTTTAGCATTAACTGTTAATTTTTTTTATTAATAATTGTTTATTATTTTGTGTGTTTTTTGTGAATTTTAATTTAATTGTTACATATGCTTGATAGTGTAATACCATTTGTGTAATAACAAATGTGATCGGTGGCGTGCCCGAAATATTTTGTCGGGTGCCATAAATGGCACGCGTGCCAATGGTTCGCCATCCCTGGCCTAGATTGTGTGATTTAGCAGCATTAGATTTCTTCTCGTGGGGTTATTTTAAGATAAAGGTCTGTGTCAACAAGCCCAAAACCACTCGCGCATTATAAGAATAAATTAAACGCTGCATCAACGAAATTCAGTCACAATTATGCAGAAAGGTCATGAAAAATCCCGATAAAAGAGGGTGTATGTGCCAACAAAAACCGTGGAGGCCATTTGCCCGATGTGTTATTCCATAAATAACCCTATCCTATGTACTTTATGATTCAATGTTGTTGTTGCTGTTCATTTACGTCGCACTAGAGCTGTACAGTGGGCTATTGGCGACGTATGATTCAATGAAATAATAACAATCTAAAGACTGAAAACTGTGTTTTCTATTTAATTCGCACCTTGCGTTAATTTTGGGACACCCTTTATATATTAGATTTGTATTGCCGCGTATTTTAGAAAAGTGATCATTTTATAAAATAAACAGTGTTATGCAAGCAGAATGATTTGGTTACATAATATACGGTTTTGATATAACCTGAGACAATATTTTTTTTAAACTATATTCACGTGACATAGATAATATTTATAGATTTGTATTTCATTGAATATTTAATGATATAGTGTATAGAATGTATTTGAAAGATTTTTTTATGTTTTTATTTTGTAATTTTGAATTTTCGTCAAATTTTTTATGAAAAGAATAATTATTTTTAACTTAATCAGGGTCTTTTCAAAGATTCCTTTGTGACTACTTCTATGATTTTTTATTTTAAATGTTCAAGAAAGTGAAAAACTGTGGACATAAAATTACACTGAGAAATAATTTATTTTCTAGGCTTTTGGAAAACAAAGACAAAAGAATGATAATTTTGAGAAATAAAAGCTGTTATTTTTCTAAGATCGTTTAAATTAATAGGGGGGCACAGACCTTCCATTTTTTATTTTTTTATTTTATTTAATTAATTTTTGAGGTGCTGTTTTTTTTTTTTTTTTGTTATTGGACTTCTATAACTTTAGTATAAAACATTTAATGAGGTTTTTTAAACAAAACATTTCCAAAAAATTATGAAATGTGTCTCCTTAAACTGAGTTTCAGTGTAACAGGTTCATTTGCAAATAACAAAATCCTGTTATAATCCTGCATTTCGTAGCATTGATGATTTGTAAACTGTAATTCTATTAGTGAATCAAACAACTTCTTATGCTATGTGTAACCGAGTTATATTGTTTTAAATGTTCTAGTTATTTTACTAAAAAAGAGAATTAAAATTTTAGCTCTTTCATAATCGAAATTGCGAACAAATACACAAAACATCTATTCAAACGCCGGTAGTACACAACCACGCAAATAAAACGGCAATAATAAACAATTACTTTAAAAAATGTATAGAATACAATTTTCTCATTTAGAACTTTAGTGAAAACTATAGTTAAATCAAAATATTGCTCATAAATTAATGGTTAAGAAACATACATGTTACTTGGAAAAGATAAGCACTTTTTAAGCATGCGGCACAGCATTCATTTAAATTTTAGGCTTACAGTAATATGAGAAAAGAAAAGCAAGGAGTAAATGCTGAGAGTTTAGCGAGTGAATGATCTTATTTATGATAAATATTCAGTACAATAAATGTATATAACTATTATATTGTAGATATTTTTTTGTTTCGCATTTTAACTCAGTCATTTCTGTAAATATTTTGTTCATTAATAAATATTATTTTACAAATGCTCATTACTGGCTATTTATTGCAGCATTATCAAATTTGCAATCATTTCAATGATTTTGGATTAAGGTAAAAATTATACACAAAGTATTTTTGATGGGTGTGTTTTTTAATAGCCTCCTCAATGTGTACGCTTTTCGAATTCTTGTCCAATTTTTTTTTAATAAGTTCGCATTGTCTCGCATGCCGGGGCCTATACTTTCGTGAACAACTGAGATGAATGATCGCCAAGCGAATTCTGTCGCCAAGAGCTTGGTTGAAGGAATATTGAGAGTGAGCGGAAATGGCGCGAAATTTGAGCAGAAGTGATGAAAGGAATACGCGAGGAAATAAATATTTTCATGAGAGGAAATTTGCAAGAATATCGACAATATTATTTTTCATTCAAAGAGATTGATGGCTAAGCTGCCTGCATTTTAGTTTTGCATTGCTTGCTGCATTAATATAAAATTACTCTTTGTGACGCTTTAACGAGCTAGTTTTTTATAGCTACCTATATGCTGAAATCTGTTCTTTGATGTAGGGGAGAGTCAGGTAGCTTCACCCACTTAAGGAGTATTGCTTATATTTCTGTATAATACTGAGTAATAATCAATATTTTTGTATATTTCTATTGTTTTATCATCTAACTAAATAATGCAAAAAGAATAAACCAAAAAAAGAATAGTTTAACTTAAAAAAATAGAAATTTAAAAAATTTGACTACTGTATTCAACATATTTTCAAAACTATTGTTTACCATGTTACCAGCTGCATAAATACTTGAAAATTTGAAAATAACCTTTTTTTAATATAAAAATTAATGTCCGCTGGCCCATTGACTTGAAAAAATATTCTATACATATGAAATTGACAGTGGGGGGTACCCGCACTCCCCTATATATTTTCCTCCCAAATTTGTACGTATTTCAATCTTTTTTACGTGATAATTAATTTGGTATCTCTTCAATTAATTTATGTAGCATTATTGTCGGTTCGATAATTTTATTTAAAGCAATTTTTTTTTTCGTCATCATTTTCACCATATTCATTTTTTTTGTTTTTGTTTATACAAATTATTTTGTGTTTAGATTGTAATGAAGCAAATGATCAATTGCAAGAAACGGTGAATAATTTGAATGTACTTTATTTAATTAATGCACTATATTTAATGCACTAAATTAACGCACTATATTTAATTTTAAATTAGTTGCTTTACGTTTAAGTTTTATATTTTGTGTTTACATTTCTTGTGAAATACGGCTTAAAAAACACTGATAAAATAGATTTATAGCTATGTCTGATATTAGTGTTGCATTGCTTGCTAAATTAATTTCAAATGGCTCTCAGTGTGACGCTTTACTAGCTAGCCATTTATTGCAGCTAGCTCAATGTTGAAATCTGTTATTTGGTCTGTATGTTTTCCTCTCATATATTTTTTATTTGTACGTATTTTAATATCTTCTGCTTGATAATTAATTTGACATCTCTTTCATTAATTTATGCAGCATTATTGTCGGATCGATAATTATATTTAAAGCAATTTTTTTTGTCCAAATTATTTTTTGCTTAATTTATATTGAAACAAAAGATCAATTGCAAGAAATATGAAGAATTTGAATATACTATATTTTATTTTAATACAATACCAATTTCAAATTAGTCGCTTCACATGCGTTGAAGTTTAAGATTTTGTGTTTACATTTCGTGTGAAATACGGCTTAAAAAACACTGATAAAATAGATTTATAGCTATGCCTGATATTAGTGTTGCATTGCTTGCTGAATTAATTTCAAATGGCTCTTAGTGTGACGCTTTTCTAGCTATCCATTTATTGCAGCTAGCTCACTGTTGAAATCTGTTATTTGGTCTGTATGTTTTCCTCTCATATATTTTTTATTTGTACGTATTTTAATATCTTCTGCTTGATAATTAATTTGATATCTCTTTCATTAATTTATGCAGCATTATTGTCGGATCGATAATTATATTTAAAGCAATTTTTTTTTGTCCAAATTATTTTTTGCTTAGTTTATATTGAAACAAAAGATCAATTGCAAGAAATATGAAGAGTTTGAATGTACTATATTTTATTTTAATACAATACCAATTTCAAATTAGTCGCTTCACATGCGTTAAAGTTTAAGATTTTGTGTTTACATTTCGTGTGAAATACGGCTTAGAAAACATCACTGATCAAATAGATTTATGGTTTTGTTGGATATTAATGTTGTATTACTTGCTGAAATAATTTCAAATGACTTTTAGTTTGACGCTTTTACTAGCTAGCCATGATTTGCAGCTATCCCACTGCTGAAATATATTATTCGGTTTGCATATTTTTTTCTTAAATATTTTTTGTTACTCTTCTATACGTATTTTAATATCTTCTGCGTGATAATTAATTTGGTATTTCTTTCATTAGTTTATGTAGCATTATTGTCGTTTCGTTGTTTTTATTTAAAGTAAAAATATTTTTTTTCATTTATCCAAATTATTTTTTGTTTGGTTTGTATTAAAGCAAATGATCAATTGCAAGAAGTATGAAGAATTTCAATGTACTATATTTTATTTTAATGTAATACCAATTTTAAATTAGTTGCTTTACATGCGTTAAAGTCTTAGATTTTGTGTTATTATTTGGGAATTACTGCTTGGAAAACATTACTGATCAAAGAGATTTATGGCTATGCTGGATATTAGTGTTGCATTGCTTGCTGAAATAATATAAAATGGCTCTTAGTGCAACGCTTATACTAGCAAGCCATTTATTGCAGCTACCTCACTGCAGAAATCTGTTATTTGGTATGTATATTTTTCTCTCATATATTCTTTATTCATACGTATTTAAATAATTTTGAATGATAAAGTTTCATGCTTTTTTTTATTTATTCTTAATCGGACGCAGAAAACCATTCTATAGAGAACTATCATCAAAATAGAAAAAAATTATTCACAAGTAAATTTTTTTATTATAAAAATTTATAAATCCAGAGAATTCCAAAATAATATGTTCTACGTTTGAAAACTTTATTCTCAAAAAATGTACCCTTCATTACTTTAAGATGACATACCACACAATAAAATTTCATAATTGCAGAATCTCGATATGAATTTCAATATGTAACTTAACAGAATAGCTGAATTCTAGTTGAAATTTATCATTCAAAATTAAAAAATACTTACCAAGAAATCGATAAAAAATTTTTAATAACACAAATGATACTATTTCAAGTAATTTGGATGATTCTTTACTGTTGTTTTTCGAATTATATTGATACAGAAATATATACTATTCCATAAAGAATAATAATAATATATAACTATTACAATTATTAACTATTACTAATAATATATAACTATCACATTTATTCACTGGAATGAAGTAAGCAATGTTGACTGTTGACTTCACTTTAATTTGTAATGAATTGAAGAAAAAAAAAGAAAAAGAAAAAAGAAAGAAAAAAACATGCGACAACACGTAACAGCATGCGATCACGAAATCGGAAGTTATGTTGTTGATAATAGAAAGGTAAAAACTATTGAGAAATTGTTCTTCAAATGTTTCGCTCGTTGGGTTTCAGAAAGATTTACAAATGTTCTGGGTCGTTTTTACAAGTTTTTTAACCTTTTCTTTAATGAGATTTTGCTTTTTATTTGCTGCTAAAAAAGGGCGTCCTATTATGCTAATGATTCTGATAGAACTAAATGAAAACTTAATAAATAAAAGCCTGAAAATATCTATCAGCTAGAGGGCGTACTCGACCATTACGATCGCGAATTACGTCGTTCGAAGTACGCTTGGTAATATATGCCAGTGTCTCTCAAAATGTCAAAAAAATTTATGAATAAAATTTATGGTTTAATAATCTTTCTATTTAATTGTTGCGACATTTAGCTAGTGCTACAGAGCCCCACATCTTCTTTCGACTGTTATAATCCTGTTCATGGTTTTGTTTATGTTAAGAATTATCGTCTGCTTAATTTTTAACTTTGATCTAGTTCATAAAATTAAGTTTCTATGGTAACAGTTTTTTTTTCTGTGGAGAAGAAACAAAATGGCTTTGAGTTTATAGTTATTTATTTTTGAGCATTAATATTTACGCCATTTTATATCTTTGAGTCCTTCGAATTTCATTGATGAGACTAGTATTTAATATATTTGTAAATAGGTCTGTAAAATAAATCATTTTGTGTGCTGTAAGTTGTTTATGGAATAATTAAAAACACTGACATCATCAACTAATTCTGATTTGAAGTGCAAAACGGAATAGTTTACATGTCGCAAAATGAATCTCGCTTTCTAAAAATTGTGTCCAGATTATGCTTATTATACTTTTTTTAGAAATGATATTTTAGTTCAAAGCATTTATTTATATCTAACATTTCTTTGAAAAGTGATGTGATTGAAAATTTAAGTAAAGAACAGTATTGTGTGTAGTGAAGAAATGTATAGATAGAGTTATTACAATCCTTCCAATTAATGAAAATATTTGCGTATGGAATGCTGCTATTCATAATAATCGGTGTTTATTATTTTTGATAAACGGATTAATCAAGGAAATTTCAAATGCTGTTTAAAATTTCCTCCTGATTCCTACCGAAAGCATCGCAAGTATGAAAATAAGTTTTTGGTTTGGTTTAAATTTGCAGTTACATTATCAATCATATTAAAATGTTTTATAATGGGGTGATTTCAAAAAAACAATAAAAACAAAAATATATATGCAAGAGATTATTTTTCACGGGCAGAATATTTAAAAGTGTTCATGGTTGACTTGTCCATGCTGGAAATTAAACACAACTAACTTAGAACACTAAAAAATTAACTAATTTCAAAATGAAAACGAGAAATTCAAAACAAATAACAATAATAAAGACAAAAAGATATCGGAAAACTTAAAAACTGTAGGAACACAATATCCATGACTAATTTCTTTATTGTACTACAAACTTATTATTCCTGTAATCTTCAAGAGTTCAACTTCTCACAGTGGACTGATCGTAAAGACACGGTTCTCAGTAGTGCACCGAAGTCAAGCATCACTGGATGCAGTCAGTAAGCGGGTTGGTGAGCACTTTGATTAGCCTGCATAGGGACCGAGGGTGCGCGGTATCGGTCCTCGTTAAACTGCTCTACCGTAAAGTGCTAGACTTAACTCGCAGGTCGTCCAGCTACCAAAGCAAGGAAGCCATCCCCTCTGCAGAGGATCAAAATTGCGATGGCATGTCTTTGGACCTCAGGGATGTTTCCCAGACCGTCGCCAATAGCCCACTGGGCAGCTTTAGTGCGACGTAAGTAAAGTAGATACCTACCTCCGGAATTTAACACACTCATCTAACATTAACGTCATATTATGACGTCATTGAGCATTGAGATGAAAGGAAGAGAAGCTGTATTCTCGATATGCGTACTGTATCTGGAAGTGCACTGATATGTGTACTGCAGTTTTCACAACTTTGATCTGTAAAAATTTCATGATTGTCAATGTCAGTGCTAGTTGAAAATCCAGTTTTTGTTTCTTCAGTATAATAAAGATTCTTTCAGCCATTCTAGGACTTAATTTATTTGCAGTCTTGAATGTTAAAATGCTGGATTGGAAAGTATTTCAATAATTTGTAAGTGATGTTGAATAGAAAATTAAGCTTTAAACATTTTATTTCATTTTATAACCGTCGTTGAGAAGTCGACCAAATTTTGAGTTTATGACTACCAATGTTCAAGTCCATAGCCTTGTAATTTTGTACTTAATCCAGAGGATAAGGAAACTCCTGGATCAAGTATTGGAGGAGATTTGCCTTTCTGAAGGACTTTTTGGTTGAACTAACTCGCTTTTGCATTACACGTTAAGCCTAACGGCAAGAGGACTCTAACCCAGGATACGTCTACCACTGAGGATATTTTACGCCATGTTTTAAGCATTGAAATTTTTCTAATTACAGAAATTCTGGGCTATCTTTCTTCTAATCTGTAGTGTTTTTATAATTTTCATCATGGTTCACATTCAGCCAAACGGACTTCTGTCGTAAATGGATATCTAAAAAAACATAATTCTTTCTGAGTCGGTTCATTTCATAAGAAGTAAAAAAAAGATATTAAATTTTCCCCACTGATTTGAACAAGCTAGTAAATCACATAAGTTTAGTTAGTAAATCACATAGTATTATTTTTACCATCTGAATGGAAAAGTTGCAGAAAATAATATTTTTTTTTCGCACTAGAGACGTATGATTTCGACGATTACCTCTCCATGTTTGTTTACTTTCTGAGTTTTCTTCGAAGCACGCGGGATCCTCCTTGACCGAGCCGTATCGCCCGCCAAACTCAGCACAAAGCGTGAAGGTAGCGGGTTCGAATTCTACTGTTACCCTGGATGAATCTTCGCTCCATCCTTCTCTGTATTGTGCTAGCTGTCTCTAAATTAGAAAAAGGCTTATAAGCCTAAATTGAGCCCACAAACCTGCATATATATGTAATTCCAAAAAACAATAAACCACGAGTACGCGCACATTCACTCCTACGTGTGTATTGGACCATTCCGCTCAGGCGGTTCGATGCTACAGTGAGAATGATGCCTACATTCTGCCGGAAGTGAGTGTTGGGTTCATTTGATGGTTCATTGTGCACAGTAAAGCACGTTGGACTTAAAGGCATCTGGATTACATTTAAAATCCAAAATTGGTTGATAAATACTGGTGCTGATTCGCTGACCTTTCTGTGATATGCGACTAGTTATTTGAGTTTAAATTTTTTTTCTCCAGTTTTTGTGAGGTTTTAAAAAGACGAACGTGAATTAAACGAAGTCGATTGTTCTTTATCGAATGCTGTGATTTTAATATTTATTGACATCACTCAGAAATGAAGATTAATATAAATAAGATGTTGATATTATTTGTAAGAGAGTTGGATGTGCCAGTTTTTTTAAAAGGATTCCGAATCAATAAAAATATTTGGGTAAGTTTTTTGTTTTTAAGTTAATTTTGTTGCTGTGAAACATTCAATGTAGCGATTGTTCCCCAGCTTTGAACTAAATAAGAAGTTCTACTTTATTAGTAGGGATGTAGATGTATTAATTCTCGTAAACGTAATTAAAACACAACTTCAGTATATTTTTGAAAAAGAACAACATCTACCTTTATTTACAAACGACTACTAACTAAAGTGTTGCCATGCAGAGACAACTAAGTTCTTTTACTTAATCTCGTTACTAGGTAATTACAGGCGTGCAACATCCTCCCCGCCCTGGTCGACCTCCAGGGGGATGACCAGCTGCACGGGTCGGGAAATTGTCCCTCCATTTACACGCAGTATGCATGTACGGGCTTTGTTGTCACGGCCTAAGATTACTGACTCGACGCGTGCTTTCCTCCAGGCGTGCCGAGGTCTGACGTCCTCCTGCAACAAGACCACATCTCCGACCCGGATTACAGTACCTTTAGATGAGTTCTTCACATGGTGAAATGTTCTCAAGTCCATCAAATACTCCTTCTGCCATCTTTTCCAAAAGGAGTCCATTAATTGTTGACGACTTCTCCATATGCGTGTTAAATCAGAGTCTGAACTCGATGGGCCAGAAGGGATAGTTGTGAGTCGTTTTCCTATCAGAAAGTGAGAGGGTGTCAGTGCTTCGTCCGGATCGTCTGTAATACCATATTCATGAACAATTGGTCTGCTGTTCACGGCGGCTTCGATATCGCATAGAACCGTGACCAGACTGGTAGTGTCTAAGCAAGCTTTACCAAGGGTCTTCCGCAGACATTGTTTGATGGTACCAATCATTCTCTCCCAAAACCCTCCCCACCAAGCCGCACGTGGGGCGATGAATTTCCATGTCATGTTGTGATGAGCATAAAACTGGTGTACCTTGGAAGAGGATATGATATTCCACAAGGACCTCAACTCCTTGTCTGCAGCGCCGAATGTTGTGGCGTTATCTGTGTACACAGTATGAGGAAGGGAACGTCGAGATACGAACCGTTGTAGCGCAAGTAAGAAAACATCAGTGCTTAAATTAGACACTACTTCCAAGTGGATGGCTCGAGTTACAGCACACGTAAATATGACTATGTAGGCCTTTGTAACCAATTTTTCGTTTTTAACATAGAGGGGTCCGGCAAAGTCAATTCCAGTTGTTTCAAATGGGGTCGACTTTTGAATTCTTTCAGCGGGTAATGGAGCTTCTATCTGTTCACCACGCTTTTGCTTCAGTATCTTGCAAGGAAGGCAAGTGTGTATGACCTTTTTAATGGCTTGTCTTGCTCTTAATATCCACCATTTAGAACGAAGCTGAGAAAGCACAATCCTAACTCCTAGATGGTGCATTTTTAAGTGTGTGTGGCGTATGAGCAGGCTTGTAAAAGGGTGAGAACCTTCCAATAAGATGGGATGTTTTTCTGATTCTGATAAGTCAGAAAATTGCAGTCGGCCTCCAAGACGTATTATGTTGTTGTCAAAAAGTGGGTTGAGTTTTTCTATTTTTGAGTTCTTGGGAAGTGACTTTGATTTCGACAAGGCTTCATATTCTAAAGGAAAAGATTCCTTCTGTACGGTTTGTATCCAATAGTTGCAAGCTTGATTCAGTTCCGTGGCATTCAATTCACCAACCATCTTTTCTTGTGTTTTGCAGTTGTGAATAAAGCGAAAAATCCAAGATGTCACGCGTAACAATTTAAAGTAAGAGCTGTAGTTCCCAGCATTGATAATTGGCAGAGCAGAGACAGTGTAAAGAGTCTGCACTTTCTTCTTCTTTAATTCTAAGTTGTGAGTGTAATCTTCATAAGTGTTTTTAGAATCAGGCCAGTTTTCAGGTTTGATTAACCACTTAGGACCGTGCCACCAGATTTCTAGATGTCTTAGCGTTGATGGTGAAGTTCCTCTTGATAATATATCACCAGGATTGTCCTTTCCAGGGCAATGTCTCCATTGGGAAGGATTAGTATGAGAAACAATTTCCGTTACTCGATTGCAAACAAATGTCTTCCATTTATTTGGGTCACTGCGAATCCAACCCAAAACTACTTGGGAATCACTCCACAATATTGCATTGGACATAGGAATATTAGTTTCAGCACAGAAGTATCGCAACAATCGTGCTCCCATCAGAGCCGCTAGCAGTTTCAAGCGGAGCAAGGTGACTTTCTTGATAGGTGCAAGTCTGTTGCGACTACACACTAAATGCACGTTTGCTTGATCACCATGAGAACTAACTGTGTATAAAACTGCTCCATAGGCTCGTTCAGATGCGTCGCAAAACACATGAATAGTAAAGGGAACGTGTGATGAAACGCCTATAAATCGAGGAATTTGAAAGGAGCAAACGTCATCAAGTTCTCCAACAGCAGCATTCCATGAAGTTGCCAAATTAGAGGGCAGTATTTAGTCCCATTTGATTCCTAGAATCCATGTGTCTTGAAACAGAATTTTTCCAAAGATTACAAATGGAGAAAACAGTCCTAAAGGATCGTAGAAGCTAGCAATACAGTGGAGTAGCCATCTCTTTGTAAGTGGTTTGTCTTGAACAGCGCAGAGAGAGGTTTTGAAAGCATTTCCGAGGGTGTCAGTTTCTGTATTCCACTCTATGCCTAAAACTTTAACAGTTGTTTTGAATCCTTCATCTTGATCTCGTAATTGGTTCTGAAGCATTGTTGAGTTTGTAGTCCATTTCTCCATTGGAATTTCAATCAATTGCATCAATTCTTTGACTTCTTTATGCAGTGTGGTGATTTCAGATTCTGTTTCAACACTAGCAACAAAATCGTCCATGTAAAGATGTTTATCGATCATGGGAGCAGCAATCGGGAATTCATTCACGTGCTTTGAAGCCACTTCACGTGTTGCAGCACATAACAAAAAGGGGCTGCATGCTAGTCCGAAAGGTAGACGAGTAAATCTGTAAGTAATTATTTCGTCCGTGAAAGATGGGTTAGTTTTGTCCTGTGCTAGTCTGTACCAGAAAAATCTTGTGGAATCTCTATCTCTTTCATGTAGGCTTAGTTGTAGAAAGGCCTTTTTTCCGTCACCTGTGACTGCAAATTTGTGCATTCGCAGTCTGAGTAAACAACCAATCGTTTCAGGTAAAAGATTTGGACCGATTTCTAAAGTATCATTCAGTGAAGACATTCCTGGATCATGTGATGATGCATCGAAAACAATCCTCCATTTGGTTTCGTTAAGTTTCACTTTTTTGACAGCATGATGGGGTAGGTAAAATGCAGTGTTTGAATTAGAAGGTTCTAGCTCACAAACTTCAACGTGTCCTTCTACAATGTAGTTTAGCATACAACTATCGTATTCTTTCTTCATAGCATCATTAGATGCAAGTCGCTTCAGGAGAGACTTCAAACGTTTTTCGGTAGTAGCTATGTTAGTAGACAAAATTGATTTTGTAGGCTTCCTAGGCAGAGACACAACTCTACGATTTCCCTCAGTTTGGTAGTTTTCGTGAAATTCTCTCATAATTTCATTTTCTCGAACAGTTTTGTTCCTGATTTGAGTATCTTTGATACCAATACTATCCAACTCCCACAAGCAACGCACTTCGTCATCCAAACAATCACCAGAAATTTGAACAGAAACATGGTGAACTGATGAATCATGTTTGATGGTTGTGTGTGTTCGTGACCCATTAAGGATCCATCCAAAAATAGAGGGTACTATGGCAAGAGATTCTGTAACTTTAATCGGGGGTTCCGTAGTGACCACATGCCAATAATAATCGCCAATGAGCAATTCGATGGGTAAGTTGTCGTCTCCTGGAGGGTCCGCAAGTGTTAGTTTTCGGCTTCGAGCAAATCGAACAACGTCCGCAGGGGCAGCAGGGTGTGAGGTATATCTGTTAGAACTTTCGAAAGCTGTTATAGAAACAGAGTTTTTGTTCCATAAACTTGAAAGTGAAAGTTGCACACATCGTCGCATGTTTCGTGAAGTACTGGGAGCTTCAAAAACATGTACATTTAGTTGCTCAGTGCTTACAATTGGGAGTTTCAGTTTGTCAATGAGGTTTGCATCGACAAAGCTTGTCTGGCTACCTCCATCCAAAATGCATCGGGTTAACTTCGTAAGACCTGTGGGTCCAGTAACATACATGCGTGCAGTTTGTAAATGGGTAAAGCTAGTTTTAGGTATGTTGATGTGAACCTCACTATTTTGGATCGCAGTGTTTAGTGCAGATGAACAAATGGATACGTGGTGTTTCTTCTTGCATTTTGTACAGCGAGCAGTATCTTTTCGAGGGCAATTTGTCATTCTGTGTCCTCTATTAGTACATAAGAAACAACGGTTAGAGCCTTTTAACTTTGCTATGCGAGTGTCATAGTCAGTTATGGGTTCGCATTTCTGAGCCCAATGACCAGAAGATTCACAAAAGGGGCAAAATGGGGTATAATTCTTTTACTTGTGTACAGAAGTGGACTTATTATTTACGTTAAAGGCAGTAGTTGGAGTAAACGGTTCAATAACATCACCTTTTATTTTTGACGTAGTTAATGCTCCTTGCACTTCTTGTGATAAGAACTCCATCATTTTCGTAATGTTTCCTTCGGCCAATTTTTCTCTTTGGGCATGAATGATCCACTGTTTACAAATGTCGTCTGGAAACGCTCGTAGTAATTTTGGAGCTAATACACGACCGTAACTGTCAATGTCTTCACCAAGTGCGCGTAAGGCCTGCAATCTTCTATTACATTCAATGTAGGTTTCATTTAAGGCTGTTGCCGATGAGTTGCGTACTGGTGTTAGATTTTCCAGAAAGTCCAAATGTGCTTGGATAATTCTATTTTTGTCCCCATATCTATTCATTAGTAGCTTTTTAGTGGTTTCATATGTGGCAGCAACAATACTGATACCATCAACTAAACGTCTTGGTTCGTCTTGCAAATAACCTCTTAAGAACACATGTTTGTCAATAGTTGAAAGGTTTGGATTGGAGTCTACAGAAGATTGGAATTGTTCCCAAAAACTTTGCCAATTTTCAATTTCACCGCCAAATGGTTCTAATTTAATCGTCGGTAGTTTCACTGTGTACGTTGGGCTAACAGTTGTTATCTGACCAGCAAGTGATGGATTAGTAACCGAATTAGTCGCCAAATTGACATTTTCAGTGCCCAAATTAAAATTATAGCTAGCGTTAATAGTTGGCGATAGTTTATTTTGGATGTATTTTCGGGCTTTAAAAATTGCGCGCTCAGCATTTTCTGTATAAGTTTCACATTGAGTAATGTCATTTTCATATTCGTCATCCGTAAAAAGAACATGGATTTCATTATCAATCGTTTTCATTTCATTTAAAATAGTTTTTAAACGACTTACCGCATATTCCATATCTTCATTCAAAGTATCGTCTGTCATGTTGTCAATCTCAGTTGAGAAACGAGTTATGTTGCTTCGAATAGTTTTTCGTTTCCGCTTCAATTGTGACACTTGCTCTTCTTTCGTCGCCATTTTTCTTTCGTGGAGATCAAAATTCGCAATAGTAATAGTTTCGTAAAAAACCTTTGGCGTAATTCGTAATAATTTTTGGCGTAGTTCCAAGTCGCTGATTCGTATGAGTATTTCGGCACCAGATATTAATTCTCGTAAACGTAATTAAAACACAACTTCAGTATATTTTTGAAAAAGAACAACATCTACCTTTATTTACAAACGACTACTAACTAAAGTGTTGCCATGCAGAGACAACTAAGTTCTTTTACTTAATCTCGTTACTAGGTAATTACAGGCGTGCAACAAGATGTAACGAATGGATGGTGTTTTCTACACAAAGACGCGCTGCAAGGTTTTGACTGCTTATACTTCTGGTATGATTTGGTACTTTTTGGTATGATTTGAAGCAATTTGCTCACAACGTGGAATCATTGTGTTTTGAAGCTTTCCTATATAAGTGTATATGTTACCTCATTTATAATTTGTGTTTAAAAGAAGAATCGTTATTTGAAGATCTGGCATTACAAGGCATAAGATATTTAATTTGAAATTATTGTTTATTATATTAATTTATATTTATATTATTAATTTAAATTATTCCCTTGCCAGATGCTGCTTTCCTGCGCTAAAAATATCTGAAGAAATAAAACTTTCCTTTTTTACTTTTTATAATTAAAATTGACAAATTAAGAAATAAACATTAATTTTATGTTAGAAAAATTTAAAGTGAAAAATGCAAAAATACAAAATGTTAATATATCCTAAAAAACTTAAAATCAGTAATTTTCTTTTGCTTTTTTCGAAACTATTAGCTTCCTTTTTATTATGATATGGAGATAACAAGAATCCAAAACCGACAGCCTTAGACCCATGTGTTTTTTACAAATCTAGGATCAGCATACTAGCTGTGAGGCCATGTATACCGAACTTCGATTAAACCTTTATCTGGCACGTCTCTAGCTCAAATTTTGCGATATCTTGTATCTCTTCAAAGATTTTAATATGTTTAAGCCAAAAGAATGATCTTTAGACCCAGACAGAAAAGGGGGGTTTAGGTTCATATAATATCAAAAAATAAAAAATGAAATTTCAATTAATGCCAATACTAAAATTTAAATGAAAGAACAAAGCACTATTTTACTTTTCTCGAATCTATTCGCGTCCTGTTAATTAAAATATGGAGATAAAATATGGAGATAACAAGAATCCCAAAACTGACAGCACTAGAACCATGTGTTTTTTACAAATCTAGGATCAGCTTACGATCTGCGAGGCCATGTACACCGAACTTCGATTAAACCTTTACTTGGCACGTCTCTGGCACAAATTTTGCGATATCTTGTATACCTTCAAAGATTTTAATGTGTTTAAGCTCAAAGAATAATCTTAAGTCCTCGACTGAAAGGGAGGGGTGTTTGGATTAATTTAATATTAAATAATAAAAAATGAAGCTTCTTTTTATGCCAATTAAAGAAAAGAACTAAGCACTATTTTAATTTTCTCGAATCCATTCGCTTCCTGTTAATTAAAATATGGAGATAACAAGAATCCCAAAACTGACAGCACTAGAACCATGTGTTTTTTGCAAATCTAGGATCAGCATACTAGCTGTGAGGCCATGTATACCGAAATTCGATTAAACCTTTACCTGCACGTCTCTAGCACAAATTTTGCGATATCTTGTATCTTCAAGGATTAAAGTATGTTTAAGCTCAAAGAATAATCTTTAGTCCTCGACTGAAAGGGAGGGGTGTTTGGATTAATTTAATATTAAATAATAAAAAATGAAGCTTCTTTTTATGCCAATTAAAGAAAAGAACTAAGCACTATTTTAATTTTCTCGAATCCATTCGCTTCCTGTTAATTAAAATATGGAGATAACAAGAATCCCAAAACAGACAGCACTAGAACCATGTGTTTTTTACAAATCTAGGATCAGCATACTAGCTGTGAGGCCATGTATACCGAACTTCGATTAAACCTTTACCTGGCACGTCTCTAGCACAAATTTTGCGATATGTTGTATATTCAAGGATTTAAGTATGTTTAAGCTCAAAGAATAATCTTTAGTCCTCGACTGAAAGGGAGGGGTGTTTGGATTAATTTAATATTAAATAATAAAAAATGAAGCTTCTTTTTATGCCAATTAAAGAAAAGAACTAAGCACTATTTTAATTTTCTCGAATCCATTCGCTTCCTGTTAATTAAAATATGGAGATAACAAGAATCCCAAAACTGACAGCACTAGACCCATGTGTTTTTTACAAATCTAGGATCAGCATACTAGCTGAGAGGCCATGTATACCGAACTTCAATTAAACCTTTATCTGGCACGTCTCTAGCTCAAATTTTGCGATATCTTGTATCTCTTCAAAGATTTTAATATGTTTAAGCCAAAAGAATGATCTTTAGACCCAGACAGAAAAGGGGGGTTTAGGTTCATATAATATCAAAAAATAAAAAATGAAATTTCAACTAATGCCAATACTAAAATTTAAATGAAAGAACTAAGCACTATTTTACTTTTCTCGAATCTATTCGCGTCCTGTTAATTAAAATATGGAGATAAAATATGGAGATAACAAGAATCCCAAAACTGACAGCACTAGAACCATGTGTTTTTTACAAATCTAGGATCAGCTTACTATCTGCGAGGCCATGTACACCGAACTTCGATTAAACCTTTACTTGGCACGTCTCTGGCACAAATTTTGGATATCTTGTATATCTTCAAAGATTTTAATGTGTTTAAGCCAAAAGGATGGTCTTTAGTCTCAGACAGAAAAGGGGGGTTTGGGTTCATTTAATATCAAATAATAAAAAATGAAGCTTCTTTTTATGCCAATTAAAGAAAAGAACTAAGCACTATTTTAATTTTCTCGAATCCATTCGCTTCCTGTTAATTAAAATATGGAGATAACAAGAATCCCAAAACAGACAGCACTAGAACCATGTGTTTTTTACAAATCTAGGATCAGCATACTAGCTGTGAGGCCATGTATACCGAACTTCGATTAAACCTTTACCTGGCACGTCTCTAGCACAAATTTTGCGATATGTTGTATATTCAAGGATTTAAGTATGTTTAAGCTCAAAGAATAATCTTTAGTCCTCGACTGAAAGGGAGGGGTGTTTGGATTAATTTAATATTAAATAATAAAAAATGAAGCTTCTTTTTATGCCAATTAAAGAAAAGAACTAAGCACTATTTTAATTTTCTCGAATCCATTCGCTTCCTGTTAATTAAAATATGGAGATAACAAGAATCCCAAAACTGACAGCACTAGAACCATGTGTTTTTTGCAAATCTAGGATCAGCATACTAGCTGTGAGGCCATGTATACCGAAATTCGATTAAACCTTTACCTGCACGTCTCTAGCACAAATTTTGCGATATCTTGTATCTTCAAGGATTAAAGTATGTTTAAGCTCAAAGAATAATCTTTAGTCCTCGACTGAAAGGGAGGGGTGTTTGGATTAATTTAATATTAAATAATAAAAAATGAAGCTTCTTTTTATGCCAATTAAAGAAAAGAACTAAGCACTATTTTAATTTTCTCGAATCCATTCGCTTCCTGTTAATTAAAATATGGAGATAACAAGAATCCCAAAACAGACAGCACTAGAACCATGTGTTTTTTACAAATCTAGGATCAGCATACTAGCTGTGAGGCCATGTATACTGAACTTCGATTAAACCTTTACCTGGCACGTCTCTAGCACAAATTTTGCGATATGTTGTATATTCAAGGATTTAAGTATGTTTAAGCTCAAAGAATAATCTTTAGTCCTCGACTGAAAGGGAGGGGTGTTTGGATTAATTTAATATTAAATAATAAAAAATGAAGCTTCTTTTTATGCCAATTAAAGAAAAGAACTAAGCACTATTTTAATTTTCTCGAATCCATTCGCTTCCTGTTAATTAAAATATGGAGATAACAAGAATCCCAAAACTGACAGCACTAGACCCATGTGTTTTTTACAAATCTAGGATCAGCATACTAGCTGAGAGGCCATGTATACCGAACTTCAATTAAACCTTTATCTGGCACGTCTCTAGCTCAAATTTTGCGATATCTTGTATCTCTTCAAAGATTTTAATATGTTTAAGCCAAAAGAATGATCTTTAGACCCAGACAGAAAAGGGGGGTTTAGGTTCATATAATATCAAAAAATAAAAAATGAAATTTCAACTAATGCCAATACTAAAATTTAAATGAAAGAACTAAGCACTATTTTACTTTTCTCGAATCTATTCGCGTCCTGTTAATTAAAATATGGAGATAAAATATGGAGATAACAAGAATCCCAAAACTGACAGCACTAGAACCATGTGTTTTTTACAAATCTAGGATCAGCTTACTATCTGCGAGGCCATGTACACCGAACTTCGATTAAACCTTTACTTGGCACGTCTCTGGCACAAATTTTGGATATCTTGTATATCTTCAAAGATTTTAATGTGTTTAAGCCAAAAGGATGGTCTTTAGTCTCAGACAGAAAAGGGGGGTTTGGGTTCATTTAATATCAAATAATAAAAAATGAAGCTTCTTTTTATGCCAATTAAAGAAAAGAACTAAGCACTATTTTAATTTTCTCGAATCCATTCGCTTCCTGTTAATTAAAATATGGAGATAACAAGAATCCCAAAACAGACAGCACTAGAACCATGTGTTTTTTACAAATCTAGGATCAGCATACTAGCTGTGAGGCCATGTATACCGAACTTCGATTAAACCTTTACCTGGCACGTCTCTAGCACAAATTTTGCGATATGTTGTATATTCAAGGATTTAAGTATGTTTAAGCTCAAAGAATAATCTTTAGTCCTCGACTGAAAGGGAGGGGTGTTTGGATTAATTTAATATTAAATAATAAAAAATGAAGCTTCTTTTTATGCCAATTAAAGAAAAGAACTAAGCACTATTTTAATTTTCTCGAATCCATTCGCTTCCTGTTAATTAAAATATGGAGATAACAAGAATCCCAAAACTGACAGCACTAGACCCATGTGTTTTTTACAAATCTAGGATCAGCATACTAGCTGAGAGGCCATGTATACCGAACTTCAATTAAACCTTTATCTGGCACGTCTCTAGCTCAAATTTTGCGATATCTTGTATCTCTTCAAAGATTTTAATATGTTTAAGCCAAAAGAATGATCTTTAGACCCAGACAGAAAAGGGGGGTTTAGGTTCATATAATATCAAAAAATAAAAAATGAAATTTCAACTAATGCCAATACTAAAATTTAAATGAAAGAACTAAGCACTATTTTACTTTTCTCGAATCTATTCGCGTCCTGTTAATTAAAATATGGAGATAAAATATGGAGATAACAAGAATCCCAAAACTGACAGCACTAGAACCATGTGTTTTTTACAAATCTAGGATCAGCTTACTATCTGCGAGGCCATGTACACCGAACTTCGATTAAACCTTTACTTGGCACGTCTCTGGCACAAATTTTGGATATCTTGTATATCTTCAAAGATTTTAATGTGTTTAAGCCAAAAGGATGGTCTTTAGTCTCAGACAGAAAAGGGGGGTTTGGGTTCATTTAATATCAAATAATAAAAAATGAAGCTTCTTTTTATGCCAATTAAAGAAAAGAACTAAGCACTATTTTAATTTTCTCGAATCCATTCGCTTCCTGTTAATTAAAATATGGAGATAACAAGAATCCCAAAACAGACAGCACTAGAACCATGTGTTTTTTACAAATCTAGGATCAGCATACTAGCTGTGAGGCCATGTATACCGAACTTCGATTAAACCTTTACCTGGCACGTCTCTAGCACAAATTTTGCGATATGTTGTATATTCAAGGATTTAAGTATGTTTAAGCTCAAAGAATAATCTTTAGTCCTCGACTGAAAGGGAGGGGTGTTTGGATTAATTTAATATTAAATAATAAAAAATGAAGCTTCTTTTTATGCCAATTAAAGAAAAGAACTAAGCACTATTTTAATTTTCTCGAATCCATTCGCTTCCTGTTAATTAAAATATGGAGATAACAAGAATCCCAAAACTGACAGCACTAGACCCATGTGTTTTTTACAAATCTAGGATCAGCATACTAGCTGAGAGGCCATGTATACCGAACTTCAATTAAACCTTTATCTGGCACGTCTCTAGCTCAAATTTTGCGATATCTTGTATCTCTTCAAAGATTTTAATATGTTTAAGCCAAAAGAATGATCTTTAGACCCAGACAGAAAAGGGGGGTTTAGGTTCATATAATATCAAAAAATAAAAAATGAAATTTCAACTAATGCCAATACTAAAATTTAAATGAAAGAACTAAGCACTATTTTACTTTTCTCGAATCTATTCGCGTCCTGTTAATTAAAATATGGAGATAAAATATGGAGATAACAAGAATCCCAAAACTGACAGCACTAGAACCATGTGTTTTTTACAAATCTAGGATCAGCTTACTATCTGCGAGGCCATGTACACCGAACTTCGATTAAACCTTTACTTGGCACGTCTCTGGCACAAATTTTGGATATCTTGTATATCTTCAAAGATTTTAATGTGTTTAAGCCAAAAGGATGGTCTTTAGTCTCAGACAGAAAAGGGGGGTTTGGGTTCATTTAATATCAAATAATAAAAAATGAAGCTTCTTTTTATGCCAATTAAAGAAAAGAACTAAGCACTATTTTAATTTTCTCGAATCCATTCGCTTCCTGTTAATTAAAATATGGAGATAACAAGAATCCCAAAACTGACAGCACTAGAACCATGTGTTTTTTACAAATCTAGGATCAGCATACTAGCTGTGAGCCATGTATACCGAACTTCGATTAAACCTTTACCTGGCACGTCTCTAGCACAAATTTTGCGATATCTTGTATCTTCAAGGATTTAAGTATGTTTAAGCTCAAAGAATAATCTTTAGTCCTCGACTGAAAGGGAGGGGTGTTTGGATTAATTTAATATTAAATAATAAAAAATGAAGCTTCTTTTTATGCCAATTAAAGAAAAGAACTAAGCACTATTTTAATTTTCTCGAATCCATTCGCTTCCTGTTAATTAAAATATGGAGATAACAAGAATCCCAAAACTGACAGCACTAGAATCATGTGTTTTTTACAAAAATAGGATCAGCATACTAGCTGTGAGGCCATGTATACCGAACTTCGATTAAACCTATACCTGGCACGTCTCTAGCACAAATTTTGCGATATCTTGTATCTTCAAGGATTTAAGTATGTTTAGGCTCAAAGAATAATCTTTAGTCCTCGACTGAAAGGGAGGGGTGTTTGAATTAATTTAATATTAAATAATAAAAAATGAAGCTTCTTTTTATGCCAATTAAAGAAAAGAACTAAGCACTATTTTAATTTTCTCGAATCCATTCGCTTCCTGTTAATTAAAATATGGAGATAACAAGAATCCCTAAACTGACAGCACTAGAACCATGTGTTTTTTACAAATCTAGGATCAGCATACTAGCTGTGAGGCCATGTATACCGAACTTCGATTAAACCTTTACCTGGCACGTCTCTAGCACAAATTTTGCGATATCTTGTATCTTCAAGGATTTAAGTATGTTTAAGCTCAAAGAATAATCTTTAGTCTTCGACTGAAAAGGAAGGGTGTTTGGATTAATTTAATATTAAATAATAAAAAATGAAGCTTCTTTTTATGCCAATTAAAGAAAAGAAATAAGCACTATTTTAATTTTCTCGAATCCATTCGCTTCCTGTTAATTAAAATATGGAGATAACAAGAATCCCAAAACTGACAGCACTAGAACCATGTGTTTTTTGCAAATCTATGATCAGCATACTAGCTGTGAGGCCATGTATACCGAACTTCGATTAAACCTTTACCTGGCACGTGTCTAGCACAAATTTTGCGATATCTTGTATCTTCAAGGATTAAAGTATGTTTTAGCTCAAAGAATAATCTTTAGTCCTCGACTGAAAGGGAGGGGTGTTTGGATTAATTTAATATTAAATAATAAAAAATGAAGCTTCTTTTTATGCCAATTAAAGAAAAGAACTAAGCACTATTTTAATTTTCTCGAATCCATTCGCTTCCTGTTAATTAAAATATGGAGATAACAAGAATCCCAAAACTGACAGCACTAGAACCATGTGTTTTTAACAAATCTAGGATCAGCATACTAGCTGTGAGGCCATGTATACCGAACTTCGATTAAACCTTTACCTGGCACGTCTCTAGCACAAATTTTGCGATATCTTGTATCTTCAAGGATTTAAGTATGTTTAAGCTCAAAGAATAATCTTTAGTCCTCGACAGAAAGGGAGGGGTGTTTGGATTAATTTAATATTAAATAATAAAAAATGAAGCTTCTTTTTATGCCAATTAAAGAAAAGAACTAAGCACTATTTTAATTTTCTCGAATCCATTCGCTTCCTGTTAATTAAAATATGGAGATAACAAGAATCCCAAAACTGACAGCACTAGAACCATGTGTTTTTTACAAATCTAGGATCAGCATACTAGCTGTGAGGCCATGTATACCGAACTTCGATTAAACCTTTACCTGGCACGTCTCTAGCACAAATTTTGCGATATCTTGTATATCTTCAAAGATTTTAATATGTTTAAGCCAAAAGGATGATCTTTAGTCCCTGACAGAAAAGGGGGGTTTGGGTTCATTTAATATCAAATAATAAAAAATGAAATTTCATTTAATGCCAATACTAAAATTTAAATGAAAGAACTAAGCACTATTTTACTTTCCTCGAATCTATTCGCTTCCTATTAATTAAAATATGGAGATAACAAGAATCCCAAAACTGACAGCACTAGAACCATGTGTTTTTTACAAATCTAGGATCAGCATACTAGCTGTGAGGCCATGTATACCGAACTTCGATTAAACCTTTACCTGGCACGTCTCTAGCACAAATTTTGCGATATCTTGTATCTTCAAGGATTTAAGTATGTTTAAGCTCAAAGAATAATCTTTAGTCCTCGACTGAAAGGGAGGGGTGTTTGGATTAATTTAATATTAAATAATAAAAAATGAAGCTTCTTTTTATGCCAATTAAAGAAAAGAACTAAGCACTATTTTAATTTTCTCGAATCCATTCGCTTCCTGTTAATTAAAATATGGAGATAACAAGAATCCCTAAACTGACAGCACTAGAACCATGTGTTTTTTACAAATCTAGGATCAGCATACTAGCTGTGAGGCCATGTATACCGAACTTCGATTAAACCTTTACCTGGCACGTCTCTAGCACAAATTTTGCGATATCTTGTATCTTCAAGGATTTAAGTATGTTTAAGCTCAAAGAATAATCTTTAGTCCTCGACTGAAAAGGAAGGGTGTTTGGATTAATTTAATATTAAATAATAAAAAATGAAGCTTCTTTTTATGCCAATTAAAGAAAAGAAATAAGCACTATTTTAATTTTCTCGAATCCATTCGCTTCCTGTTAATTAAAATATGGAGATAACAAGAATCCCAAAGCTGACAGCACTAGAACCATGTGTTTTTTGCAAATCTATGATCAGCATACTAGCTGTGAGGCCATGTATACCGAACTTCGATTAAACCTTTACCTGGCACGTGTCTAGCACAAATTTTGCGATATCTTGTATCTTCAAGGATTAAAGTATGTTTTAGCTCAAAGAATAATCTTTAGTCCTCGACTGAAAGGGAGGGGTGTTTGGATTAATTTAATATTAAATAATAAAAAATGAAGCTTCTTTTTATGCCAATTAAAGAAAAGAACTAAGCACTATTTTAATTTTCTCGAATCCATTCGCTTCCTGTTAATTAAAATATGGAGATAACAAGAATCCCAAAACTGACAGCACTAGAACCATGTGTTTTTAACAAATCTAGGATCAGCATACTAGCTGTGAGGCCATGTATACCGAACTTCGATTAAACCTTTACCTGGCACGTCTCTAGCACAAATTTTGCGATATCTTGTATCTTCAAGGATTTAAGTATGTTTAAGCTCAAAGAATAATCTTTAGTCCTCGACAGAAAGGGAAGGGTGTTTGGATTAATTTAATATTAAATAATAAAAAATGAAGCTTCTTTTTATGCCAATTAAAGAAAAGAACTAAGCACTATTTTAATTTTCTCGAATCCATTCGCTTCCTGTTAATTAAAATATGGAGATAACAAGAATCCCAAAACTGACAGCACTAGAACCATGTGTTTTTTACAAATCTAGGATCAGCATACTAGCTGTGAGGCCATGTATACCGAACTTCGATTAAACCTTTACCTGGCACGTCTCTAGCACAAATTTTGCAAAATCTTGTATATCTTCAAAGATTTTAATATGTTTAAGCCAAAAGGATGATCTTTAGTCCCTGACAGAAAAGGGGGTTTGGGTTCATTTAATATCAAATAATAAAAAATGAAATTTCATTTAATGCCAATACTAAAATTTAAATGAAAGAACTAAGCACTATTTTACTTTCCTCGAATCTATTCGCTTCCTATTAATTAAAATATGGAGATAACAAGAATCCCAAAACTGACAGCACTAGAACCATGTGTTTTTTACAAATCTAGGATCAGCATACTAGCTGTGAGGCCATGTATACCGAACTTCGATTAAACCTTTACCTGGCACGTCTCTAGCACAAATTTTGCGATATCTTGTATCTTCAAGGATTTAAGTATGTTTAAGCTCAAAGAATAATCTTTAGTCCTCGACTGAAAGGGAGGGGTGTTTGGATTAATTTAATATTAAATAATAAAAAATGAAGCTTCTTTTTATGCCAATTAAAGAAAAGAACTAAGCACTATTTTAATTTTCTCGAATCCATTCGCTTCCTATTAATTAAAATATGGAGATAACAAGAATCCCAAAACTGACAGCACTAGAACCATGTGTTTTTTTTTACAAATCGAGGATCAGCATACTAGCTGTGAGGCCATGTATACCGAACTTCGATTAAACCTTTACCTGGCATGTCTCTAGCACAAATTTTGCGATATCTTGTATCATCAAGGATTTAAGTATGTTAAAGCTCAAAGAATAATCTTTAGTCCTCGACTGAAAGGGAGGGGTGTTCGGATTAATTTAATATTAAATAATAAAAAATGAAGTTTCTTTTTATGCCAATTAAAGAAAAGAACTAAGCACTATTTTAATTTTCTCGAATCCATTCGCTTCCTATTAATTAAAATATGGAGATATCAAGAATCCCAAAACTGACAGCACTAGAACCATGTGTTTTTTACAAATCTAGGATCAGCATACTAGCTGTGAGGCCATGTATACCGAACTTCGATTAAACCTTTACCTGGCACGTCTCTAGCACAAATTTTGCGATATCTTGTATCTTCAAGGATTTAAGTATGTTTAAGCTCAAAGAATAATCTTTAGTCCTCGACTGAAAAGGAAGGGTGTTTGGATTAATTTAATATTAAATAATAAAAAATGAAGCTTCTTTTTATGCCAATTAAAGAAAAGAAATAAGCACTATTTTAATTTTCTCGAATCCATTCGCTTCCTGTTAATTAAAATATGGAGATAACAAGAATCCCAAAACTGACAGCACTAGAACCATGTGTTTTTTGTAAATCTATGATCAGCATACTAGCTGTGAGGCCATGTATACCGAACTTCGATTAAACCTTTACCTGGCACGTGTCTAGCACAAATTTTGCGATATCTTGTATCTTCAAGGATTAAAGTATGTTTTAGCTCAAAGAATAATCTTTAGTCCTCGACTGAAAGGGAGGGGTGTTTGGATTAATTTAATATTAAATAATAAAAAATGAAGCTTCTTTTTATGCCAATTAAAGAAAAGAACTAAGCACTATTTTAATTTTCTCGAATCCATTCGCTTCCTGTTAATTAAAATATGGAGATAACAAGAATCCCAAAACTGACAGCACTAGAACCATGTGTTTTTAACAAATCTAGGATCAGCATACTAGCTGTGAGGCCATGTATACCGAACTTCGATTAAACCTTTACCTGGCACGTCTCTAGCACAAATTTTGCGATATCTTGTATCTTCAAGGATTTAAGTATGTTTAAGCTCAAAGAATAATCTTTAGTCCTCGACAGAAAGGGAGGGGTGTTTGGATTAATTTAATATTAAATAATAAAAAATGAAGCTTCTTTTTATGCCAATTAAAGAAAAGAACTAAGCACTATTTTAATTTTCTCGAATCCATTCGCTTCCTGTTAATTAAAATATGGAGATAACAAGAATCCCAAAACTGACAGCACTAGAACCATGTGTTTTTTACAAATCTAGGATCAGCATACTAGCTGTGAGGCCATGTATACCGAACTTCGATTAAACCTTTACCTCCCACGTCTCTAGCACAAATTTTGCGATATCTTGTATATCTTCAAAGATTTTAATATGTTTAAGCCAAAAGGATGATCTTTAGTCCCTGACAGAAAAGGGGGGTTTGGGTTCATTTAATATCAAATAATAAAAAATGAAATTTCATTTAATGCCAATACTAAAATTTAAATGAAAGAACTAAGCACTATTTTACTTTCCTCGAATCTATTCGCTTCCTATTAATTAAAATATGGAGATAACAAGAATCCCAAAACTGACAGCACTAGAACCATGTGTTTTTTACAAATCTAGGATCAGCATACTAGCTGTGAGGCCATGTATACCGAACTTCGATTAAACCTTTACCTGGCACGTCTCTAGCACAAATTTTGCGATATCTTGTATCTTCAAGGATTTAAGTATGTTTAAGCTCAAAGAATAATCTTTAGTCCTCGACTGAAAGGGAGGGGTGTTTGGATTAATTTAATATTAAATAATAAAAAATGAAGCTTCTTTTTATGCCAATTAAAGAAAAGAACTAAGCACTATTTTAATTTTCTCGAATCCATTCGCTTCCTGTTAATTAAAATATGGAGATAACAAGAATCCCAAAACTGACAGCACTAGAACCATGTGTTTTTTTTTACAAATCGAGGATCAGCATACTAGCTGTGAGGCCATGTATACCGAACTTCGATTAAACCTTTACCTGGCATGTCTCTAGCACAAATTTTGCGATATCTTGTATCATCAAGGATTTAAGTATGTTAAAGCTCAAAGAATAATCTTTAGTCCTCGACTGAAAGGGAGGGGTGTTTGGAATAATTTAATATTAAATAATAAAAAATGAAGTTTCTTTTTATGCCAATTAAAGAAAAGAACTAAGCACTATTTTAATTTTCTCGAATCCATTCGCTTCCTGTTAATTAAAATATGGAGATAACAAGAATCCCAAAACTGACAGCACTAGAACCATGTGTTTTTTTTTTACAAATCGAGGATCAGCATACTAGCTGTGAGGCCATGTATACCGAACTTCGATTAAACCTTTACCTGGCATGTCTCTAGCACAAATTTTGCGATATCTTGTATCATCAAGGATTTAAGTATGTTAAAGCTCAAAGAATAATCTTTAGTCCTCGACTGAAAGGGAGGGGTGTTTGGATTAATTTAATATTAAATAATAAAAAATGAAGTTTCTTTTTATGCCAATTAAAGAAAAGAACTAAGCACTATTTTAATTTTCTCGAATCCATTCGCTTCCTATTAATTAAAATATGGAGATATCAAGAATCCCAAAACTGACAGCACTAGAACCATGTGTTTTTTACAAATCTAGGATCAGCATACTAGCTGTGAGGCCATGTATACCGAACTTCGATTAAACCTTTACCTGGCACGTCTCTAGCACAAATTTTGCGATATCTTGTATCTTCAAGGATTTAAGTATGTTTAAGCTCAAAGAATAATCTTTAGTCCTCGACTGAAAAGGAAGGGTGTTTGGATTAATTTAATATTAAATAATAAAAAATGAAGCTTCTTTTTATGCCAATTAAAGAAAAGAAATAAGCACTATTTTAATTTTCTCGAATCCATTCGCTTCCTGTTAATTAAAATATGGAGATAACAAGAATCCCAAAACTGACAGCACTAGAACCATGTGTTTTTTGTAAATCTATGATCAGCATACTAGCTGTGAGGCCATGTATACCGAACTTCGATTAAACCTTTACCTGGCACGTGTCTAGCACAAATTTTGCGATATCTTGTATCTTCAAGGATTAAAGTATGTTTTAGCTCAAAGAATAATCTTTAGTCCTCGACTGAAAGGGAGGGGTGTTTGGATTAATTTAATATTAAATAATAAAAAATGAAGCTTCTTTTTATGCCAATTAAAGAAAAGAACTAAGCACTATTTTAATTTTCTCGAATCCATTCGCTTCCTGTTAATTAAAATATGGAGATAACAAGAATCCCAAAACTGACAGCACTAGAACCATGTGTTTTTAACAAATCTAGGATCAGCATACTAGCTGTGAGGCCATGTATACCGAACTTCGATTAAACCTTTACCTGGCACGTCTCTAGCACAAATTTTGCGATATCTTGTATCTTCAAGGATTTAAGTATGTTTAAGCTCAAAGAATAATCTTTAGTCCTCGACAGAAAGGGAGGGGTGTTTGGATTAATTTAATATTAAATAATAAAAAATGAAGCTTCTTTTTATGCCAATTAAAGAAAAGAACTAAGCACTATTTTAATTTTCTCGAATCCATTCGCTTCCTGTTAATTAAAATATGGAGATAACAAGAATCCCAAAACTGACAGCACTAGAACCATGTGTTTTTTACAAATCTAGGATCAGCATACTAGCTGTGAGGCCATGTATACCGAACTTCGATTAAACCTTTACCTCCCACGTCTCTAGCACAAATTTTGCGATATCTTGTATATCTTCAAAGATTTTAATATGTTTAAGCCAAAAGGATGATCTTTAGTCCCTGACAGAAAAGGGGGGTTTGGGTTCATTTAATATCAAATAATAAAAAATGAAATTTCATTTAATGCCAATACTAAAATTTAAATGAAAGAACTAAGCACTATTTTACTTTCCTCGAATCTATTCGCTTCCTATTAATTAAAATATGGAGATAACAAGAATCCCAAAACTGACAGCACTAGAACCATGTGTTTTTTACAAATCTAGGATCAGCATACTAGCTGTGAGGCCATGTATACCGAACTTCGATTAAACCTTTACCTGGCACGTCTCTAGCACAAATTTTGCGATATCTTGTATCTTCAAGGATTTAAGTATGTTTAAGCTCAAAGAATAATCTTTAGTCCTCGACTGAAAGGGAGGGGTGTTTGGATTAATTTAATATTAAATAATAAAAAATGAAGCTTCTTTTTATGCCAATTAAAGAAAAGAACTAAGCACTATTTTAATTTTCTCGAATCCATTCGCTTCCTGTTAATTAAAATATGGAGATAACAAGAATCCCAAAACTGACAGCACTAGAACCATGTGTTTTTTTTTACAAATCGAGGATCAGCATACTAGCTGTGAGGCCATGTATACCGAACTTCGATTAAACCTTTACCTGGCATGTCTCTAGCACAAATTTTGCGATATCTTGTATCATCAAGGATTTAAGTATGTTAAAGCTCAAAGAATAATCTTTAGTCCTCGACTGAAAGGGAGGGGTGTTTGGAATAATTTAATATTAAATAATAAAAAATGAAGTTTCTTTTTATGCCAATTAAAGAAAAGAACTAAGCACTATTTTAATTTTCTCGAATCCATTCGCTTCCTATTAATTAAAATATGGAGATATCAAGAATCCCAAAACTGACAGCACTAGAACCATGTGTTTTTTACAAATCTAGGATCAGCATACTAGCTGTGAGGCCATGTATACCGAACTTCGATTAAACCTTTACTTGGCACGTCTCTAGCACAAATTTTGCGATATCTTGTATCTTCAAGGATTTAAGTATGTTTAAGCTCAAAGAATAATCTTTAGTTCTCGACTGAAAGGGAGGGGAGTTTGAATTAATTTAATATTAAATAATAAAAAATGAAGCTTCTTTTTATGCCAATTAAAGAAAAGAACTAAGCACTATTTTAATTTTCTCGAATCCTTTCGCTTCCTGTTAATTAAAATATGGAGATAACAAGAATCCCAAAACTGACAGCACTAGAACCATGTGTTTTTTTTACAAATCTAGTATCAGCATACTAGCTGTGAGGCCATGTACACCGAACTTCGATTAAACCTTTACCTGTCATGTCTCTAGCACAAATTTTGCGATATCTTGTATCTTCAAGGATTTAAGTATGTTTAAGCTCAAAGAATAATCTTTAGTCCTCGACTGAAAGGGAGGGGTGTTTGGATTACTTTAATATTAAATAATAAAAAATGAAGGTTCTTTTTATGCCAATTCAAGAAAAGAACTAAGCACTATTTTAATTTTCTCGAATCCATTCTCTTCCTGTTAATTAAAATATGGAGATAACAAGAATCCCAAAACTGACAGCACTAGAACCATGTGTTTTTTTTTACAAATCTAGTATCAGCATACTAGCTGTGAGGCCATGTACACCGAACTTCGATTAAACCTTTACCTGTCATGTCTCTAGCACAAATTTTGCGATATCTTGTATCTTCAAGGATTTAAGTATGTTTAAGCTCAAAGAATAATCTTTAGTCCTCGACTGAAAGGGAGGGGTGTTTGGATTACTCTAATATTAAATAATAAAAAATGAAGGTTCTTTTTATGCCAATTCAAGAAAAGAACTAAGCACTATTTTAATTTTCTCGAATCCATTCGCTTCCTGTTAATTAAAATATGGAGATAACAAGAATCCCAAAACTGACAGCACTAGAACCATGTGTTTTTTACAAATCTCGGATCAGCATACTAGCTGTGAGGCCATGTATACCGAACTTCGATTAAACCTTTACCTGGCATGTCTCTAGCACAAATTTTGCGATATCTTGTATTTTCAAGGATTTAAGTATGTTTAAGCTCAAAGAATAATCTTTAGTCCTCGACTGAAAGAGAGGGGAGTTTGAATTAATTTAATATTAAATAATAAAAAATGAAGCTTCTTTTTATGCCAATTAAAGAAAAGAACTAAGCACTATTTTAATTTTCTCGAATCCTTTCGCTTCCTGTTAATTAAAAAATGGAGATAACAAGAATCCCAAAACTGACAGCACTAGAACCATGTGTTTTTTTTTACAAATCTAGTATCAGCATACTAGCTGTGAGGCCATGTACACCGAACTTCGATTAAACCTTTACCTGTCATGTCTCTAGCACAAATTTTGCGATATCTTGTATCTTCAAGGATTTAAGTATGTTTAAGCTCAAAGAATAATCTTTAGTCCTCGACTGAAAGAGAGGGGAGTTTGAATTAATTTAATATTAAATAATAAAAAATGAAGCTTCTTTTTATGCCAATTAAAGAAAAGAACTAAGCACTATTTTAATTTTCTCGAATCCTTTCGCTTCCTGTTAATTAAAATATGGAGATAACAAGAATCCCAAAACTGACAGCACTAGAACCATGTGTTTTTTTTTACAAATCTAGTATCAGCATACTAGCTGTGAGGCCATGTACACCGAACTTCGATTAAACCTTTACCTGTCATGTCTCTAGCACAAATTTTGCGATATCTTGTATCTTCAAGGATTTAAGTATGTTTAAGCTCAAAGAATAATCTTTAGTCCTCGACTGAAAGGGAGGGGAGTTTGAATTAATTTAATATTAAATAATAAAAAATGAAGCTTCTTTTTATGCCAATTAAAGAAAAGAACTAAGCACTATTTTAATTTTCTCGAATCCTTTCGCTTCCTGTTAATTAAAATATGGAGATAACAAGAATCCCAAAACTGACAGCACTAGAACCATGTGTTTTTTTTTACAAATCTAGTATCAGCATACTAGCTGTGAGGCCATGTACACCGAACTTCGATTAAACCTTTACCTGTCATGTCTCTAGCACAAATTTTGCGATATCTTGTATCTTCAAGGATTTAAGTATGTTTAAGCTCAAAGAATAATCTTTAGTCCTCGACTGAAAGGGAGGGGTGTTTGGATTACTTTAATATTAAATAATAATAAATGAAGGTTCTTTTTATGCCAATTCAAGAAAAGAACTAAGCACTATTTTAATTTTCTCGAATCCATTCGCTTCCTGTTAATTAAAATATGGAGATAACAAGAATCCCAAAACTGACAGCACTAGAACCATGTGTTTTTTACAAATCTAGGATCAGCATACTAGCTGTGAGGCCATGTATACCGAACTTCGATTAAACCTTTACCTGGCATGTCTCTAGCACAAATTTTGCGATATCTTGTATCTTCAAGGATTTAAGTATGTTTAAGCTCAAAGAATAATCTTTAGTCCTCGACTGAAAGGGAGGGGTGTTTGGATTAATTTAATATTAAATATTAAAAATGAAGGTTCTTTTTATGCCAATTCAAGAAAAGAACTAAGCACTATTTTAATTTTCTCGAATCCATTCGCTTCCTGTTAATTAAAATATGGAGATAACAAGAATCCCAAAACTGACAGCACTAGAACCATGTGTTTTTTACAAATCTAGGATCAGCATACTAGCTGTGAGGCCATGTATACCGAACTTCGATTAAACCTTTACCTGGCATGTCTCTAGCACAAATTTTGCGATATCTTGTATCTTCAAGGATTTAAGTATGTTTAAGCTCAAAGAATAATCTTTAGTCCTCGACTGAAAGGGAGGGGTGTTTGGATTAATTTAATATTAAATAATAAAAAATGAAGCTTCTTTTTATGCCAATTAAAGAAAAGAACTAAGCACTATTTTAATTTTCTCGAATCCATTCGCTTCCTGTTAATTAAAATATGGAGATAACAAGAATCCCAAAACTGACAGCACTAGAACCATGTGTTTTTTACAAATCTAGGATCAGCATACTAGCTGTGAGGCCATGTATACCGAACTTCGATTAAACCTTTACCTGGCATGTCTCTAGCACAAATTTTGCGATATCTTGTATCTTCAAGGATTGAAGTATGTTTAAGCTCAAAGAATAATCTTTAGTCCTCGACTGAAAGGGAGGGGTGTTTGGATTACTTTAATATTAAATAATAAAAAATGAAGGTTCTTTTTATGCCAATTCAAGAAAAGAACTAAGCACTATTTTAATTTTCTCGAATCCATTCGCTTCCTGTTAATTAAAATATGGAGATAACAAGAATCCCAAAACTGACAGCAGTAGAACCTTGTGTTTTTTACAAATCTAGGATCAGCATACTAGCTGTGAGGCCATGTATACCGAACTTCGATTAAACCTTTACCTGGCATGTCTCTAGCACAAATTTTGCGATATCTTGTATCTTCAAGGATTTAAGTATGTTTAAGCTCAAAGAATAATCTTTAGTCCTCGACTGAAAGGGAGGGGTGTTTGGATTAATTTAATATTAAATAATAAAAAATGAAGCTTCTTTTTATGCCAATTAAAGAAAAGAACTAAGCACTATTTTAATTTTCTCGAATCCATTCGCTTCCTGTTAATTAAAATATGGAGATAACAAGAATCCCAAAACTGACAGCACTAGAACCATGTGTTTTTTTTTACAAATCGAGGATCAGCATACTAGCTGTGAGGCCATGTATACCGAACTTCGATTAAACCTTTACCTGGCATGTCTCTAGCACAAATTTTGCGATATCTTGTATCATCAAGGATTTAAGTATGTTAAAGCTCAAAGAATAATCTTTAGTCCTCGACTGAAAGGGAGGGGTGTTTGGAATAATTTAATATTAAATAATAAAAAATGAAGTTTCTTTTTATGCCAATTAAAGAAAAGAACTAAGCACTATTTTAATTTTCTCGAATCCATTCGCTTCCTATTAATTAAAATATGGAGATATCAAGAATCCCAAAACTGACAGCACTAGAACCATGTGTTTTTTACAAATCTAGGATCAGCATACTAGCTGTGAGGCCATGTATACCGAACTTCGATTAAACCTTTACTTGGCACGTCTCTAGCACAAATTTTGCGATATCTTGTATCTTCAAGGATTTAAGTATGTTTAAGCTCAAAGAATAATCTTTAGTTCTCGACTGAAAGGGAGGGGAGTTTGAATTAATTTAATATTAAATAATAAAAAATGAAGCTTCTTTTTATGCCAATTAAAGAAAAGAACTAAGCACTATTTTAATTTTCTCGAATCCTTTCGCTTCCTGTTAATTAAAATATGGAGATAACAAGAATCCCAAAACTGACAGCACTAGAACCATGTGTTTTTTTTACAAATCTAGTATCAGCATACTAGCTGTGAGGCCATGTACACCGAACTTCGATTAAACCTTTACCTGTCATGTCTCTAGCACAAATTTTGCGATATCTTGTATCTTCAAGGATTTAAGTATGTTTAAGCTCAAAGAATAATCTTTAGTCCTCGACTGAAAGGGAGGGGTGTTTGGATTACTTTAATATTAAATAATAAAAAATGAAGGTTCTTTTTATGCCAATTCAAGAAAAGAACTAAGCACTATTTTAATTTTCTCGAATCCATTCTCTTCCTGTTAATTAAAATATGGAGATAACAAGAATCCCAAAACTGACAGCACTAGAACCATGTGTTTTTTTTTACAAATCTAGTATCAGCATACTAGCTGTGAGGCCATGTACACCGAACTTCGATTAAACCTTTACCTGTCATGTCTCTAGCACAAATTTTGCGATATCTTGTATCTTCAAGGATTTAAGTATGTTTAAGCTCAAAGAATAATCTTTAGTCCTCGACTGAAAGGGAGGGGTGTTTGGATTACTCTAATATTAAATAATAAAAAATGAAGGTTCTTTTTATGCCAATTCAAGAAAAGAACTAAGCACTATTTTAATTTTCTCGAATCCATTCGCTTCCTGTTAATTAAAATATGGAGATAACAAGAATCCCAAAACTGACAGCACTAGAACCATGTGTTTTTTACAAATCTCGGATCAGCATACTAGCTGTGAGGCCATGTATACCGAACTTCGATTAAACCTTTACCTGGCATGTCTCTAGCACAAATTTTGCGATATCTTGTATTTTCAAGGATTTAAGTATGTTTAAGCTCAAAGAATAATCTTTAGTCCTCGACTGAAAGAGAGGGGAGTTTGAATTAATTTAATATTAAATAATAAAAAACGAAGCTTCTTTTTATGCCAATTAAAGAAAAGAACTAAGCACTATTTTAATTTTCTCGAATCCTTTCGCTTCCTGTTAATTAAAAAATGGAGATAACAAGAATCCCAAAACTGACAGCACTAGAACCATGTGTTTTTTTTTACAAATCTAGTATCAGCATACTAGCTGTGAGGCCATGTACACCGAACTTCGATTAAACCTTTACCTGTCATGTCTCTAGCACAAATTTTGCGATATCTTGTATCTTCAAGGATTTAAGTATGTTTAAGCTCAAAGAATAATCTTTAGTCCTCGACTGAAAGAGAGGGGAGTTTGAATTAATTTAATATTAAATAATAAAAAATGAAGCTTCTTTTTATGCCAATTAAAGAAAAGAACTAAGCACTATTTTAATTTTCTCGAATCCTTTCGCTTCCTGTTAATTAAAATATGGAGATAACAAGAATCCCAAAACTGACAGCACTAGAACCATGTGTTTTTTTTTACAAATCTAGTATCAGCATACTAGCTGTGAGGCCATGTACACCGAACTTCGATTAAACCTTTACCTGTCATGTCTCTAGCACAAATTTTGCGATATCTTGTATCTTCAAGGATTTAAGTATGTTTAAGCTCAAAGAATAATCTTTAGTCCTCGACTGAAAGGGAGGGGAGTTTGAATTAATTTAATATTAAATAATAAAAAATGAAGCTTCTTTTTATGCCAATTAAAGAAAAGAACTAAGCACTATTTTAATTTTCTCGAATCCTTTCGCTTCCTGTTAATTAAAATATGGAGATAACAAGAATCCCAAAACTGACAGCACTAGAACCATGTGTTTTTTTTTACAAATCTAGTATCAGCATACTAGCTGTGAGGCCATGTACACCGAACTTCGATTAAACCTTTACCTGTCATGTCTCTAGCACAAATTTTGCGATATCTTGTATCTTCAAGGATTTAAGTATGTTTAAGCTCAAAGAATAATCTTTAGTCCTCGACTGAAAGGGAGGGGTGTTTGGATTACTTTAATATTAAATAATAATAAATGAAGGTTCTTTTTATGCCAATTCAAGAAAAGAACTAAGCACTATTTTAATTTTCTCGAATCCATTCGCTTCCTGTTAATTAAAATATGGAGATAACAAGAATCCCAAAACTGACAGCACTAGAACCATGTGTTTTTTACAAATCTAGGATCAGCATACTAGCTGTGAGGCCATGTATACCGAACTTCGATTAAACCTTTACCTGGCATGTCTCTAGCACAAATTTTGCGATATCTTGTATCTTCAAGGATTTAAGTATGTTTAAGCTCAAAGAATAATCTTTAGTCCTCGACTGAAAGGGAGGGGTGTTTGGATTAATTTAATATTAAATATTAAAAATGAAGGTTCTTTTTATGCCAATTCAAGAAAAGAACTAAGCACTATTTTAATTTTCTCGAATCCATTCGCTTCCTGTTAATTAAAATATGGAGATAACAAGAATCCCAAAACTGACAGCACTAGAACCATGTGTTTTTTACAAATCTAGGATCAGCATACTAGCTGTGAGGCCATGTATACCGAACTTCGATTAAACCTTTACCTGGCATGTCTCTAGCACAAATTTTGCGATATCTTGTATCTTCAAGGATTTAAGTATGTTTAAGCTCAAAGAATAATCTTTAGTCCTCGACTGAAAGGGAGGGGTGTTTGGATTAATTTAATATTAAATAATAAAAAATGAAGCTTCTTTTTATGCCAAAAGAACTAAGCACTATTTTAATTTTCTCGAATCCATTCGCTTCCTGTTAATTAAAATATGGAGATAACAAGAATCCCAAAACTGACAGCACTAGAACCATGTGTTTTTTACAAATCTAGGATCAGCATACTAGCTGTGAGGCCATGTATACCGAACTTCGATTAAACCTTTACCTGGCATGTCTCTAGCACAAATTTTGCGATATCTTGTATCTTCAAGGATTGAAGTATGTTTAAGCTCAAAGAATAATCTTTAGTCCTCGACTGAAAGGGAGGGGTGTTTGGATTACTTTAATATTAAATAATAAAAAATGAAGGTTCTTTTTATGCCAATTCAAGAAAAGAACTAAGCACTATTTTAATTTTCTCGAATCCATTCGCTTCCTGTTAATTAAAATATGGAGATAACAAGAATCCCAAAACTGACAGCAGTAGAACCTTGTGTTTTTTACAAATCTAGGATCAGCATACTAGCTGTGAGGCCATGTATACCGAACTTCGATTAAACCTTTACCTGGCATGTCTCTAGCACAAATTTTGCGATATCTTGTATCTTCAAGGATTTAAGTATGTTTAAGCTCAAAGAATAATCTTTAGTCCTCGACTGAAAGGGAGGGGTGTTTGGATTAATTTAATATTAAATAATAAAAAATGAAGCTTCTTTTTATGCCAATTAAAGAAAAGAACTAAGCACTATTTTAATTTTCTCGAATCCATTCGCTTCCTGTTAATTAAAATATGGAGATAACAAGAATCCCAAAACTGACAGCACTAGAACCATGTGTTTTTTACAAATCTAGGATCAGCATACTAGCTGTGAGGCCATGTATACCGAACTTCGATTAAACCTTTACCTGGCACGTCTCTAGCACAAATTTTGCGATATCTTGTATATCTTCAAAGATTTTAATATGTTTAAGCCAAAAGGATGATCTTTAGTCCCTGACAGAAAAGGGGGGTTTGGGTTCATTTAATATCAAATAATAAAAAATGAAATTTCATTTAATGCCAATACTAAAATTTAAATGAAAGAACTAAGCACTATTTTACTTTCCTCGAATCTATTCGCTTCCTATTAATTAAAATATGGAGATAACAAGAATCCCAAAACTGACAGCACTAGAACCATGTGTTTTTTACAAATCTAGGATCAGCATACTAGCTGTGAGGCCATGTATACCGAACTTCGATTAAACCTTTACCTGGCACGTCTCTAGCACAAATTTTGCGATATCTTGTATCTTCAAGGATTTAAGTATGTTTAAGCTCAAAGAATAATCTTTAGTCCTCGACTGAAAGGGAGGGGTGTTTGGATTACTTTAATATTAAATAATAAAAAATGAAGGTTCTTTTTATGCCAATTCAAGAAAAGAACTAAGCACTATTTTAATTTTCTCGAATCCATTCTCTTCCTGTTAATTAAAATATGGAGATAACAAGAATCCCAAAACTGACAGCACTAGAACCATGTGTTTTTTTTTACAAATCTAGTATCAGCATACTAGCTGTGAGGCCATGTACACCGAACTTCGATTAAACCTTTACCTGTCATGTCTCTAGCACAAATTTTGCGATATCTTGTATCTTCAAGGATTTAAGTATGTTTAAGCTCAAAGAATAATCTTTAGTCCTCGACTGAAAGGGAGGGGTGTTTGGATTACTTTAATATTAAATAATAAAAAATGAAGGTTCTTTTTATGCCAATTCAAGAAAAGAACTAAGCACTATTTTAATTTTCTCGAATCCATTCGCTTCCTGTTAATTAAAATATGGAGATAACAAGAATCGCAAAACTGACAGCACTAGAACCATGTGTTTTTTTTACAAATCTAGTATCAGCATACTAGCTGTGAGGCCATGTACACCGAACTTCGATTAAACCTTTACCTGTCATGTCTCTAGCACAAATTTTGCGATATCTTGTATCTTCAAGGATTTAAGTATGTTTAAGCTCAAAGAATAATCTTTAGTCCTCGACTGAAAGGGAGGGGTGTTTGGATTACTCTAATATTAAATAATAAAAAATGAAGGTTCTTTTTATGCCAATTCAAGAAAAGAACTAAGCACTATTTTAATTTTCTCGAATCCATTCGCTTCCTGTTAATTAAAATATGGAGATAACAAGAATCCCAAAACTGACAGCACTAGAACCATGTGTTTTTTACAAATCTCGGATCAGCATACTAGCTGTGAGGCCATGTATACCGAACTTCGATTAAACCTTTACCTGGCATGTCTCTAGCACAAATTTGGCGATATCTTGTATTTTCAAGGATTTAAGTATGTTTAAGCTCAAAGAATAATCTTTAGTCCTCGACTGAAAGAGAGGGGAGTTTGAATTAATTTAATATTAAATAATAAAAAATGAAGCTTCTTTTTATGCCAATTAAAGAAAAGAACTAAGCACTATTTTAATTTTCTCGAATCCTTTCGCTTCCTGTTAATTAAAATATGGAGATAACAAGAATCCCAAAACTGACAGCACTAGAACCATGTGTTTTTTTTTACAAATCTAGTATCAGCATACTAGCTGTGAGGCCATGTACACCGAACTTCGATTAAACCTTTACCTGTCATGTCTCTAGCACAAATTTTGCGATATCTTGTATCTTCAAGGATTTAAGTATGTTTAAGCTCAAAGAATAATCTTTAGTCCTCGACTGAAAGAGAGGGGAGTTTGAATTAATTTAATATTAAATAATAAAAAATGAAGCTTCTTTTTATGCCAATTAAAGAAAAGAACTAAGCACTATTTTAATTTTCTCGAATCCTTTCGCTTCCTGTTAATTAAAATATGGAGATAACAAGAATCCCAAAACTGACAGCACTAGAACCATGTGTTTTTTTTTACAAATCTAGTATCAGCATACTAGCTGTGAGGCCATGTACACCGAACTTCGATTAAACCTTTACCTGTCATGTCTCTAGCACAAATTTTGCGATATCTTGTATCTTCAAGGATTTAAGTATGTTTAAGCTCAAAGAATAATCTTTAGTCCTCGACTGAAAGGGAGGGGAGTTTGAATTAATTTAATATTAAATAATAAAAAATGAAGCTTCTTTTTATGCCAATTAAAGAAAAGAACTAAGCACTATTTTAATTTTCTCGAATCCTTTCGCTTCCTGTTAATTAAAATATGGAGATAACAAGAATCCCAAAACTGACAGCACTAGAACCATGTGTTTTTTTTTACAAATCTAGTATCAGCATACTAGCTGTGAGGCCATGTACACCGAACTTCGATTAAACCTTTACCTGTCATGTCTCTAGCACAAATTTTGCGATATCTTGTATCTTCAAGGATTTAAGTATGTTTAAGCTCAAAGAATAATCTTTAGTCCTCGACTGAAAGGGAGGGGTGTTTGGATTATTTTAATATTAAATAATAAAAAATGAAGGTTCTTTTTATGCCAATTCAAGAAAAGAACTAAGCATTATTTTAATTTTCTCGAATCCATTCGCTTCCTGTAAATTAAAATATGGAGATAACAAGAATCCCAAAACTGACAGCACTAGAACCATGTGTTTTTTTTTACAAATCTAGTATCAGCATACTAGCTGTGAGGCCATGTACACCGAACTTCGATTAAACCTTTACCTGTCATGTCTCTAGCACAAATTTTGCGATATCTTGTATCTTCAAGGATTTAAGTATGTTTAAGCTCAAAGAATAATCTTTAGTCCTCGACTGAAAGGGAGGGGTGTTTGGATTACTTTAATATTAAATAATAAAAAATGAAGGTTCTTTTTATGCCAATTCAAGAAAAGAACTAAGCACTATTTTAATTTTCTCGAATCCATTCGCTTCCTGTTAATTAAAATATGGAGATAACAAGAATCCCAAAACTGACAGCACTAGAACCATGTGTTTTTTACAAATCTAGGATCAGCATACTAGCTGTGAGGCCATGTATACCGAACTTCGATTACACCTTTACCTGGCATGTCTCTAGCACAAATTTTGCGATATCTTGTATCTTCAAGGATTTAAGTATGTTTAAGCTCAAAGAATAATCTTTAGTCCTCGACTGAAAGGGAGGGGTGTTTGGATTACTTTAATATTAAATAATAATAAATGAAGGTTCTTTTTATGCCAATTCAAGAAAAGAACTAAGCACTATTTTAATTATCTCGAATCCATTCGCTTCCTGTTAATTAAAATATGGAGATAACAAGAATCCCAAAACTGACAGCACTAGAACCATGTGTTTTTTACAAATCTAGGATCAGCATACTAGCTGTGAGGCCATGTATACCGAACTTCGATTAAACCTTTACCTGGCATGTCTCTAGCACAAATTTTGCGATATCTTGTATCTTCAAGGATTTAAGTATGTTTAAGCTCAAAGAATAATCTTTAGTCCTCGACTGAAAGGGAGGGGTGTTTGGATTAATTTAATATGAAATATTAAAAATGAAGGTTCTTTTTATGCCAATTCAAGAAAAGAACTAAGCACTATTTTAATTTTCTCGAATCCATTCGCTTCCTGTTAATTAAAATATGGAGATAACAAGAATCCCAAAACTGACAGCACTAGAACCATGTGTTTTTTACAAATCTAGGATCAGCATACTAGCTGTGAGGCCATGTATACCGAACTTCGATTAAACCTTTACCTGGCATGTCTCTAGCACAAATTTTGCGATATCTTGTATCTTCAAGGATTTAAGTATGTTTAAGCTCAAAGAATAATCTTTAGTCCTCGACTGAAAGGGAGGGGTGTTTGGATTAATTTAATATTAAATAATAAAAAATGAAGCTTCTTTTTATGCCAATTAAAGAAAAGAACTAAGCACTATTTTAATTTTCTCGAATCCATTCGCTTCCTGTTAATTAAAATATGGAGATAACAAGAATCCCAAAACTGACAGCACTAGAACCATGTGTTTTTTACAAATCTAGGATCAGCATACTAGCTGTGAGGCCATGTATACCGAACTTCGATTAAACCTTTACCTGGCATGTCTCTAGCACAAATTTTGCGATATCTTGTATCTTCAAGGATTTAAGTATGTTTAAGCTCAAAGAATAATCTTTAGTCCTCGACTGAAAGGGAGGGGTGTTTGGATTACTTTAATATTAAATAATAAAAAATGAAGGTTCTTTTTATGCCAATTCAAGAAAAGAACTAAGCACTATTTTAATTTTCTCGAATCCATTCGCTTCCTGTTAATTAAAATATGGAGATAACAAGAATCCCAAAACTGACAGCAGTAGAACCTTGTGTTTTTTACAAATCTAGGATCAGCATACTAGCTGTGAGGCCATGTATACCGAACTTCGATTAAACCTTTACCAGGCACGTCTCCAGCACAAATTTTGCGACATGTTGTATCTTCAAGGATTTAAGTATGTTTAAGCTCAAAGAATAATCTTTAGTCCTCGACTGAAAGGGAGGGGTGTTTGGATTAATTTAATATTAAATAATAAAAAATGAGGCTTCTTTTTATGCCAATTAAAGAAAAGAACTAAGCACTATTTTAATTTTCTCGAATCCATTCGCTTCCTGTTAATTAAAATATGGAGATAACAAGAATCCCAAAACTGACAGCACTAGAACCATGTGTTTTTTACAAATCTAGGATCAGCATACTAGCTGTGAGGCCATGTATACCGAACTTCGATTAAACCTTTACCTGGCACGTCTCTAGCACAAATTTTGCGATATCTTGTATCTTCAAGGATTTAAGTATGTTTAAGCTCAAAGAATAATCTTTAGTCCTCGACTGAAAGGGAGGGGTGTTTGGATTAATTTAATATTAAATAATAAAAAATGAAGCTTCTTTTTATGCCAATTAAAGAAAAGAACTAAGCACTATTTTAATTTTCTCGAATCCATTCGCTTCCTGTTAATTAAAATATGGAGATAACAAGAATCCCAAAACTGACAGCACTAGAACCATGTGTTTTTTACAAATCTAGGATCAGCATACTAGCTGTGAGGCCATGTATACCGAACTTCGATTAAACCTTTACCTGGCACGTCTCTAGCACAAATTTTGCGATATCTTGTATCTTCAAGGATTTAAGTATGTTTAAGCTCAAAGAATAATCTTTAGTCCTCGACTGAAAGGGAGGGGTGTTCTGATTAATTTAATATTAAATAATAAAAAATGAAGCTTCTTTTTATGCCAATTAAAGAAAAGAACTAAGCACTATTTTAATTTTCTCGAATCCATTCGCTTCCTGTTAATTAAAATATGGAGATAACAAGAATCCCAAAACTGACAGCACTAGAACCATGTGTTTTTTGCAAATCTAGGATCAGCATACTAGCTGTGAGGCCATGTATACCGAACTTCGATTAATCCTTTACCTGGCACGTCTCTAGCACAAATTTTGCGATATCTTGTATCTTCAAGGATTTAAGTATGTTTAAGCTCAAAGAATAATCTTTAGTCCTCGACTGAAAGGGAGGGGTGTTTGGATTAATTTAATATTAAATAATAAAAAATGAAGCTTCTTTTTATGCCAGTTAAAGAAAAGAACTAAGCACTATTTTTATTTTCTCGAATCCATTCGCTTCCTGTTAATTAATATATGGAGATAACAAGAATCCCAAAACTGACAGCACTAGAACCATGTGTTTTTTACAAATCTAGGATCAGCATACTAGCTGTGAGGCCATGTATACCGAAATAATTATGCTATTAGAATAACCATCAGCTCAAAAAAATAGTTTTCACTTTAAAATTAAAAATTTATTTCAACTTAGCTGCTTTTCGATGGTTTCACACTCCTTTAAATAACCACTTCCTTCATCTTCTTTTCAAAATTTATTCTACGACATTCAATACTTTCGTGAGATTTCAAGGATTCGCTTGCCAGATGCTGCTTACCTGCTCTAAATATTTCAAAAGAAATAAAACTTTTATTTATTTCATTTAATAATTTAAATTCACAAATTATTAATTAAAAGAAAACAAATTATAATTGAATTGAAAAGAAAGCGTTTGACCGTTTTATATATTTCAGAGATTTTAAGTAGTTCGTAAACTATCCCAGTATCCCTAATATCTCAAATTTTATTTTTTAAAAAGATTTATGTTAAAATATTTAAGTCTGACTAATGTGTATGAGGAATTTTATATTAATTTTTAAATTGTGAACTTTTGAAAAAATCTACTTTTTTGTTTAGACTAAACCAACATGTAATTAAAAATTTCAACAACTGCAGAAATTGATATCCAAAAACAGTATTTTTTATGAATTTTTTTTTCATTTGATATTCCCAAATCTTTTATTTTACCTTATATGCAACTCTATGTGTTTGATTTATATAAAATTTCATTTTTAACAAAAATATACCCACGCTAGCGAATTTTCCTTTCGAGCATTTATATGAGCTAGTTTTATCATGCATTTCCTATTTTACTTTTTTTAATATGATTAAAACTAGTCAGTCTACCCATGCATTCAAGCTTGCAACCCTTAGCCCATGCATTCGCTTTGTACTAAGCCTAACTATAAAATTTCGAGAAGTTGTATTGTGATTGATAGTAAGATTTCTCTAACTAACGTGTTTATACGTTAGCGGTAAATAAAAATAATTTGATACAAGTGAAACGCATATTATCCGTTAATCTAGCTAGCCGTAAAAGAAGTTTAATTGCTCTAATCCAGTTTGCGCTACAAGGATTAAACTCACTAATTTTCTCGCACCATATGTGACTGTTTTTAGATACTCATCCGTTTCGGTCGACCTTAAAAACTCGCCAAACTATGCTAAAGTATTATGTAATCGGCCATGCATAATGTATTATGATAATAGGGTCTATTCACAATGAGGTAGTAAGTAATAAACACTGTGGTGCAAGGCTCATAATATTCCAATGTAGTTATTTATTATAGCTATTGCGTAAATAGTTTTTTTTATTACCTATCTTCAAAATCAGTTAGTGCTGATTTTTGAAATATCGTAAAATTTCATAATTTTATTACTTAAACTATTAAATCATCATTTATATTGGCGAAATCAGAATTTTATTTTGGTGATGATATGGATCCTTCGAAACAAAGTAATAAATAACCTTAATTATAGTATGAAATAATTGTGTAAAGTTTTGATATTAAAGTTTTATATCTAATACAATTGAATTATAAGTTAATTTAAAGTAATTTAATTTATTTAGAGCATTTTTTTCATTAAATGCAATTTATATAAATAAAATCTTTAACGGTACTAATCTTTGATTACTACTTACTTCTTATGTTAAAAATAATTCATTTTCAAGTAAATTACTATTCTTTAAATGATTCTTTTTTAATTAATTTAGCTTACTATTCCTTACAATAAAGCTTTTGTAATATTTGATAGAAGTAAATTCAGTATAGAATTTGGAGACAAAAATATGAGAAAAATACTTTTTAACGGAAACGACAAAATTATTTGAATATTACAGGGAGTTTCAAATTTTTACCTCATATGACTTTAAACTTTCTATTAATTCTTAAATTTATTTCCCTATCAGTCATATTTAGTTATTCACCAAATTATCTTCTTTGCTGGTTATAAAAATTGGCACAACTATTTGATAAGCATTTATAATTGAAAAAAATGATTTCTATGTAATGTTATGAAAATAAATAAAATATTTTGCCAATAATTAGTTAATTAAAATATTTTGAAAACAAAAATTGAAACTAATTAACTTACATTTCTCTTGCTGATTTCGATGTCACCAACAAGCTTGACTTCTGAAGAATAACTGACTTGACAACTTAACAATCGAAGTAACATTTAAGTACGTTATTGTTGAGAAACAAATTTATCTTTAAAACCATTGTTAAAGTCATTGTTGCAATTTCAATTGCATTAATTTTACAGTTTGTTTCAAAGTTTTAAGCAAGAATGAACTTTTATTTGTTGGGAAAGTTTTGACAATAATAAGTTTTTTACTGTGTCTAAATTATAATGATTTTAGTATTGAAATATGTTGAATTATATGTTTCAAAAAGGGTTGGGGTACTTAAATTTATGTACCATTTTTTAATAAATAATGTTTAGCGTATATACAGAAATAATTGCACGTAAATAACTTCTGACAAATAAAATATTTTTTTTTCAATAACTGTTTATTCCAACCTTTTTAAAATTAACCAAGTAATCCTTTTGAGTAATTTTTTAATGAGCTTTACTTATTATATTTATTAATTTATTTATTTTTGTCCTGATATATTAACCAATTAGATATATTATACTGCTTAACCAGCACCCTTACACATAGTGGTTGTTTATCTTAGCAGTGTCGTAGGCGTAAGAATTACGACAAAAACTTTAGTAATTGGATTTTAGTATTGTGAGTTTCTTTTTTTATTTTAATAAATATTTTTGTCAATTTAGCAAAGTATTCTACTGTATTTAAAACAGTTTTTAAAATATACTTGACAACACAAACTCCGTTGGAAAAAAATATTTTGAATGCTCGAACATCTATCCTAATAACAAGAATAAGTTAATGATGATAATAAAACATATTGTAAGTAATAAAGGCTTACCAAAAAAAAGAATAGAATTTTATGGCAAAAAATGGATAACTAAAACAGAGATAGCCGGAAGAGGCAAATCAGGACAAAATACATTTCCATGTGGAATATTGGTAAGAATAATACGATTAACAAGAAAATTCGCTATCATAGGGATTAAACTGAAGTGGAATCGGTGTGAAATTTATAAACAAGGTGCGGAATTCGATTATTTTTTTGAACTGTTAACGAACATATTTATGTTATTTAAATTTAAATTTTTCAACGCGTTTATTTTGCTCAATATAGCCAAGGTAGCACTGTAAAGGTAGGTAGCAGATGCCCAAGTAATTGTTACGCATGGCAGGGACTGTTAATTTTGGTTCTATTACTCCGGAATTTACCATCAAGATATGAAATTCTTCTGGTTGACCTTCAATGGTCATTCTAAATTTTACAAAATAAGGCTTATTTCGTAGAAATTTACCGTTGAACCCTACGTTTTTTTAGAGTTGTACCCCAGAAAGGTATTTATTTAGAGATTGTTAATTTTGGTTCTAATACTCCCCAATTTACCATCAAGATATTAAAATTTTCTGGTTAACCTTCTATGGTCATTCTAAATTTTACTGAACAAAGCTTTTTTGGTAGAAATTGACCATTGAACCCTACTTGCTTCAGCAGTGTACCACAGAAAGGTATTTATTTTAGTGAAGGTGTACTTCTGAGATTTACTTTAAAAAAAATATGAGTCTGGTGCACTTTTCTATTTTTCCGAATGTTCGTTACATCCCTAATTATTGATAATGTTAGCTTTAAAATATAATTTACAATATCTCTTACAATGGAAATAAAACCCTACATTTATGAAAAAGAAATATATTTTTATTTTATTCTAATTAAATGAGTATGTTTGGTTTATTCTTTACAAAAGCACAGGACCGGCTATAGACAGTAATTAATGTGGCAAAAATTTAAGAATTAATATTTAGGAACGTATTTTGAGCAATAAAAATCATCAATTTAACTGCAATTTGACAAATATTTTTATATTAAGTTAAGTACTTACTTATAATGCAGCATGAATAATTTGATTTATGCTTTCTAAACTCCTAATAAAGTTTTTTTTTTAAACTGTTTAATATGAATCATGCATTATCATAAATATAGAACAAAAATATTGAAGTGTTTATTAAAAATATAATTCTAACTAAGAAACACTTATTTGTTCTTAATTAGAATAATTAGAATTATAAGAAACATAATTATTTATTATCATGTGTAAACATTTATATGCTTAGAAATTATTAAAAAATATTATTCTAAGCACAAAGTTCAGATGAATACAGAAAAAAGCAGAGATGGAAAAATAAATTTTTGTGGATTAAATGCTTTTTTATCAAAAGAAAACTAACCAGCAATTGAAACTATCAAAAAGTGTTGCAAAAAACTTTGTTTCAACTTATTAATTATCACATTAATATAATTAATAATTAAAAGTATTAATTATACTAATATGGTAAAGAATAACTAAAGGTTTTGAATATGCTTATGCATACAACTATCATGCAAATAAAAATTTAATAAACGTGGTAATTGTAGTGTTTGTATCAGGGCTCGAAAAAACTCAGAAATTTTACCCGTCCTCCTTTGAAACTAACCCGTCGCTTCTAAATCAATAAAAATATTATTTTTTCTTATTTATTACAAACATTTATGTAAATTACACAATGAAATATTAGCTACTAAGATTACATAATACAGTAATAAAAGAAATACTAGGTTACTAATAGTAAAACCTAGTATTTCCTTTATGAAATAATTTCTTTCTTTTATGAAATCATTTATAGTCATCTCCAAAGGTCAAGTTTTCTGGAATGTCAATTTATCCGAGGGTACTGCGTTTTTTAAATGAATCAAATAGGACGTTTGCCAATTTCTCAATCAAGCCTATGATTTACAGAGGTTTCTGCACAGAAATAAGAAAGGGGTTTTCCATTTTGGTCGATGTTCAAAATTGAGTTTAGCGTTTACGTAATGTGTTTTTTTTTTAAAGTTCGTTGCTGAAAAGTCCCTTTCAACTGCTGCAGTACTCCCAGACGGAAAAAACATCAATCCACCATGCGCAGTATGTTGCTGTACGGGATTTCTAGATTAGAGGGTCATTTTAGAAGTGAGGAGCTAGACTCTAGTAAGATAACAAAAATTGAAAGTGTATCACGAACATTAACGGGAAAATGGAAAATGGCCGTCCGCGCGGACGTCTGATTCGAGAAATTCGTTGTCCGCGGGAAATTTTTGACCGCCGAGGACGGGCGGTTTTTCGAGCCCTGGTTTGTATTTATAAGAATGAGTTATGAACCTGCTTGTCTACATAATGAAGCAGAACTGCTGCGTGCTTGTCAATATATATTTATAAAAATGTCGAACTTAAGCATCATTAGCAGTTGATTAACAAATTTAATCACAATTATTTAAAAAATAAAAAAATTTCGTTTGTTTTTATATTGAATTAATTCAAATTTTAATATAAAAGAGCATGAAATATTTAATGTAATATATACATGTATATTTCAATCTTTTAACCTAATCGAAAATGCTAGAATGATTAGAAAGACTAAAAACTCCAAATAGGTGAATGACTTAAGTTCCAATCACTTAATAATATTGCAGAAAAATCCTTTTATTTAGACTCAACGAAGATCTATAATAAAATCAAGTTGCTAACATCTAGGGAAATAGACTTGCGATAACCAAAGAGAAATATTTTTTGTGTCTACAATTTAATGAAACTTTTACCAATTTCATTTCTTCCTTTTTCTAAAAACGAATAATGTGATATTTAATTCAGAGAATGTGGGGCCGGATATTAAATATAAAATTATTAAAATATTTTAAAATGCATTTATTTGTCAAATTTGAAAAAGTAAGGTAAAAAGCCCCAATCTTTGTAGAATAAGATAAAGAATGCAATTCATTTGCTTAAGAAAATCAATTATGTAAAAATAAATAAAGTTTTTTCTAATATTTTCATAACATGAAATGGGTTAAATTTTTCCACGATTACATACGATTTAAGGATTTTATATTTAATTATTCTAATCAACAAATAAAATAATTAGTAAACCGTTTAATAAATAAATTATTTCACAGCTGAAGTGGAGACATAATTTTTCACTATACCACAAGCCGAATAAAAAATAATTTTATGGTCGGCAAATCGTGTCGAATAGTGAATAGAAATAGAATATTTGAATCGAAAACTCTCATTAAAACAGTCATAACTAATATTTGTTCCTTAGAAAAAAAAGGAAAAAAAACAAGAATTTTTGACATTCCTTGTGTTCAAACAGTGTTAACAGAAAAAAAAGCATTTTTTGTCAACCTTTCAGGATTGTATAAAAAAAAAACACCAATATTTTTAAAAATTTAATAACTCCGAAATTAATTGGAAAAAAGAATTAACAGCTTTTTAATTATTAATCTTTGTCTTCTGTCATAATAGTACAAAACTAGAAAAATTTGTAAGTTTAAAACCAAGAAAACACCAATATAAACTATTTAGTTAGTTCTAAACTAATTCAAAATTTAAACTAAATTAGACGAGTTACTCTATTGCAGATATTAGAGTACGTGGCTGTAAAAAAAAATCATTATTATCCTGCTAATAGTTTTCACTCAACTGAATTACGCGGCGCAGAAATGAAACCTTCAGTTTTGAAGCAAAATAATCCCATCAATGGCAATTTGAAATTGGAATGTTCATTTATGGTTTGATATCAGAATTATTTGTCTGAAAATGTGCAAAAGCTTATATTATTAATCAAATAGTTTTTTGATTATGACTGTGAGAAGCTTGCTCGTCGTTAATTTTCTGAAATAGTGGTGACGGTGACGGTCACATTTTTTTTTAATAAACAAAGATAATCAAAAATTATTTTTACTAGTTCAACTTAATGTCGTTTACGTAGTCCTTTAATTGTAGAAATTTTTATTCATTTAAAAATTTAGATTATTTTCATGTAGCATGCAAGTAAGTTGATAATTTTCTTAAACTTCCTGGCAACATTCATCTAAATTAATAACCTAACCGTATGCTAACTTAATAATGATAATATAATATAGTAACTAAATAACTTAATATAATAACTAAATTAATAACCTCTAATTTGTTAATTATTTACTGATAACAATGAATTAAGTTACGAATTCGGATTCAAAAACGTACTTTCTTTGAATAAACATGCATTTTTAAAACAAAATTTCTTCTTTTTTTGGTATATTTGGATTCCTGAACCTCAAAATATTTCATAGACAACGTTTCGAAAAAATTGGGTTATAAATTTGAGGGCCTAGGAAGTTATATATATTGGGAGTGGTCCCAAAAAATAGCCAGATAATATTGCCATAGCCGGAATAGAAATTTAAGATAACTGTGGCGTAACTACCACTACGAATATTAAACATCAATTCACTGGTATATAAGACATGCTAACTTTATTCAATCATGAGGTACCTTTTGATAGATGAAGGTTGGCATAGTCGATAACTCCGCCCCCTACATTGGTGACCCGGACGTGATTTGAACACGCAGTAGCACCCACTTCGATCTAGTAACGCCTACTTCGATGGATAGACCACATTGAACAGTTGACTTGCTACTTGTGACTGTGACATTATCCACCTCCTCACGCTGTTGTTACTCAGTCTCGTCTCGATTAAACACAACGTCTGCCTGCATACACTCGACTGCTAATGGCAACACAGGAGCTACTACGACTGTGAAGTTAATCCACCTCTCACATTCAACACTCAAAAACCCGGTGACCTTAACTGGTATGACCTTAACTGGTGACTATAACTGACTTCACTGGTATATAAGAAATGCTAACTTGATTTAATCATGAGGTACCTTTTGACAGATGAAGGTTGGCATAGTCGATAGCTCCGCCCCCCACATGACCTTAAACGAACGATGTGATCGACAAGAGAGAAATACCTAGGGTTTCTCCATTTTGCTATACAACCAAATTTACACAAAAAAAAAAAAAATTATGATATAAAAAATAAATATTTTTCATTCCTAGTTTTCAGTTATCTCGGGAAAGTTTGTCTTTTAATAGTTAATAGATCTAGGCAAAAGATGTTTTTTTTATTTTCTTTTTTGCGGATTTCTGATCAAAACGCAAAGATTGTTTTCTTTATATCTCCTTTGAAAATAGAATTTGAATGAATTAATAAATTATTTATGATTTTTCAAGATTTTAGAATTTGAACAAAGAAATTCTCATATGACATTATTTGTGCTCTTTTTACGTTGTCTTTAACATTTTTAAGTATTAAGATTTTATACCGAAACCAAATTTCCAAAATTCATTTTAATTCTTTTTGTACAGAGTTGTTGGGCAAATAATCTTTACACCCTTTGATCGAATCTTCTAGAGAAGATGGTTTCGAGATAAAAAAAAAAAGTTTCCGGGGAAAAATATAGAAAAGATATTAGAACTATTATACAAATTCCCGAAGTTTAATATATATCATGATATGTATCTTTCCTATAGTTAAAAAAAATTAGTGAATGTTAATTGGCATTTTAAAAACATTGATATATGTATGTTTGAGAATATTGTATGACTCCTTATTTAAACAAATCGCTTCATTTTGCCAAATATGTGACTTACATGGCCTACTTTGGATAAAGATAATTAATTTACTTCATTTACTATTCTCACTATGAATATATTCATGCATGCATGTAGAGTCCGCAAAAAAAAAAAAACGAATCACCCTGAATAACTTTCGTTCTAATGATCGGATTTTCACGAACTAAGTGTCAATCTTAATGGTTCCTGGGGGTGACCTCAAATATGCTAATTAATTAGTGCTAACTATTAATTAAGTTACGAAATCAGACACAAAAACGTACTTTCTCTGAATAAACATGCATTTTTTTTTACATATTTGGATTTCTTATCTTCAAAATATAGGGGGTAGCCGCAATCTGGGAAATGTGGTCCCTATAGTTCGGTCAGGAGAGCGATTCAAAGTTCGTACCCCTTAATGTTAATTTCGCTTTTTGCGTTTTCAGTCCTATTTTCAAAAATATTGAAGCAATTCAAAAAAAATTGCACCCACTCATAAAACTCATTTACCCAAAGCTAATTTCATGCAAAAAATAATTTTTAATAATTATTTATTATTTTTTATTATTTAATTAAAGTGAGGATGAAAAAATATTGAATTATAAGGTATGAATTTTTTTATACCATATTAATCTACATATTTTTCAATTGAAAAATCTAAAGTTTCAACTGTTTTTATTTATTAGAAACTGAGAAAAATTAAAATTAATTATTTTTAAAAAAATAATTTGGCGACAACTAAGAAATAACTGATTGGGGCGATTAATATTAAAATGTGATAAACTTGGTAGGAACTTGACTTCGCGCGCGTAGCGTAAAATTTCATTCATATTTTTTTCGCTAATAATCGTTTGCTAATCTTTTTATTTTTATTTCTTTCACACTATAAAATACGATGTTTCTTTTTTAGTCATTTAATAATTTATTTCCAATTTAGTAAAGAATTTTGAATAAAAAACACTTTATTCAACAAATGTCTAGTTTTAAAAAAGCGTGCTTCTGATATAATATACCAGATTGTGCTTATTTAATGTGATTATTTTTTATTTTTCTTATTTTGTTTTCTAATAACTGATACAATTTCAATAATATACATACGTATGCATAGATTTGGAATAATATATTTATCAATTTCTTGAATATATATTTTATAAATATTAATAAAAATACGTAGTCAACATTTTTAAACATCTCTCACAACATCGCAAATTTCTCAACATCTTATAGGGTAAACTAAACAATGAAGGAACACTTAAGCTTAGCTTGCCTCTGAAAAAAATTCATAAAAATTTCAAAATTTGTAATTTTAGCTAAATGATGGTGTCGACATATTTGTTATTAAATGCAAATTATGTAAAAAAAAGTTAGATAACTTACATAATATTGTTTCAAGCTTTTGGCGGTTTAAATAATAAGTAGTAAGATGACCAAGTGAAGGAACAGTTCTTACCAGTGAATAAACACTAAATTTTCCAGTGAATGAACACTTAATTTTGAGAATGTTTGATGCTCCTTAGGAATCCATAGGCCACACAAATGTATAAAAAAACAATATTTTTCTTGGAATTACGACATATAACCATAGTTAATGTGGAAAATATTACTTTTTTTTCAATCATGGAATGGAAAGTAAAATATATTTGAATACATAATTTTAAGAAAATGTTTTTCATTTTTTTCTCACAGTTTTATAGTCCGTTCTAAATTATGAATGTTTATCATTGTGTAATCCGATGATGTTTTTATTATTATTATAATTCGATCATTTTTTTGCTTACTCTTTTCCCCCTATTTTTAAGCTTTTTTTTAAAATCTTTTTAAGTATTTTTTTTTCTCTTCGTCATGAGTAATTTATTTCTTTTTCTTTTGATTTAACCTTCCTCTTTTTTCCAAATTTTGGGCCAATGTAAATGTATCTCCGAAATTTCTTTTGATTTTCCAGTTCCATTTCCAGAATTCCTCACTGGATAATAAATGAGAAAAAGGAGTTTCGAAGTTTGAGTAAAACCCATCTCTCATTGACTTATATCCAGTAGTTACTTATAACACCAATTGTTTTTGCAACTAACAATGCCTCAAGAGGACTTATCTCAAAATCAGTTTTCAAGATACTTTCATTATTAATGTTAGTTGTCTCAGCTTCAGAGCCAAAATTTGATTATGCTATTGTTCTTTGTGAAATAAATTCTTCAATATTGAAGAAAGCACAGGCTATTGGATATTTGGGAGATTAAACTTTTCTGTCAATGTTCCTTTAAAAATTTGCAACATAACTTGTGAGATTTCCTTCTCAAGCTTCTGAAGAAATAGCGCATCGTTACTCTCAAAGCATGTGTTTTGTTGATAAGTTGTCTTGCTCATTAACTCTTGGTGTCTGTTTTGCATGCATTTGTTACAGTCAACGTTTTCTACATCGAATGGAAAAATATCGCATTTCATAAAAGCATTTTAACTTCATCAGTTGATGCCTCAAATCTTATTTAAAAATGGATGTAAAATTTTCTAGACATATTGTTTTACAATTCTTTTGTTTTTAAGATCTAACGAGAGATTTCCATGAATTAGGTAGAAAACTAAACCAGAAAATTTGTTTTGAGGAACAAAACTTGCTCAGTTTCAAATTGATATGAGATTTATACCTATCCAGAAGAAGCAAAATATGGAATTTGATTGCATTTTTAATTAGCCATGGGTAGAAACATTTGCAATACATTTGTAAAATGTTGCTGCGGTCATCGTTTCATTTCATGAATAGCTTTTTCCAATGAAATATGTAGCAGGGACTGATTCTGTAATATCTCAACGAATTCTTCTGTAAGGAAAAACTACCAATGGAGGTACTTTTTCCTTCCTAGGTACTTTAGAATATAAATCCTTATAATTTTTAAGGCCGAAGATTTTTCCCGTTTAAGGGCAGTATTCAACTCTTGTTTCATTCGCATTGTAAATGCAATCACTTTATAAAAGGAAGCCAGTGCTACTTCCCTCCTAAAGATTCTTCTGAAGTTCTTAAAACCAGTATTTCGAATATTATTCTCTAAGGGAAGTTTTGCCTTTTGAAATTATCTTCGCATTGCACTGAGTTATCGGTGGATGTCGCCTTAAAAAAAACTTCATCCATTTTTCACCTAGATAACTGTCTTTAAATGGATTTTTCCTACCAGTTCCTGTTAGGACATTAAAGACGGCAATAAGATAATTTAGCTAATTATTGGCACAAAATCCTGCAAAGAAATTTTCCATTCAAGCTTTTATTATTATATTTAGTTGTTATATTTAGTTAATAAACATAGTTTATTAAGGTGTCTAAGGTATGATGTAATAACTAATCACTACATTTATAAAGATAAATAATAAATTAATTATTATTATAATTCTTTAAATAAATTTAGCAATTAAATTTGCATATTTAAATGAAATTGTTATAGGAACTATTCATACAACATTTAACTGAATTTTAGGAGTCCTCTCGCTGAACTACTAATTATCCATGTAAAATCATATTTCACACATACTATTCATTCACTGGGAAATCTATTCTCAGTGAAGGAACATGCCTGTTCTTTCACTGGTTAGAAGTTTTTTTATTTTTATTTTTAACATAATTTTGATTTATAATATGACAAAAGGTACAAGAAAATTAAAATTTTCTTTTATTTTCATTAACTTGAAAAAATCCCAGTAAAGGAACACTTGTTTATTCATTGGTTTTTCATCGTTCGGTAATCCAGTTAATAAACACCCCCTAATCTCAGTACTTGCTTATGTTATGATGCTTAAAATAAATGAAACGTAACTTCAATGACCATATTTTGAATTCTTTTTTTCACAATGAGAAAAAAAAGCATTATTATATGCAACTAATTGTAGTTTAAACGGATAACAACAAACACTGACCTTATAATTTTGTCAAAGAAACAATGCGTTGAACAGATACTAACAAATTTAAAACTTTTTTCAGAGAAGACTCAAAGACCAGGTAACTAAATGCATTGTTAGATGACTTCCTATTGTTAGGTAGTGTTGGATTTTGTTGAGAGCAAATCAGACTGAAAGTCACGTAGAACAAACTGAAAACTTAACTTTATTTACATCAAAAAGAATATAAAAACAATAAGATGTTGCCAGCACAGGAAACTCAAACTATCTAACTAATCTCGAACTCAAACCTCAACATCCTCCCCACCCTGGTCGACCTCGAGGGGGATGACCAGAGCTACCGGACGGGTTATATTGTGACCATTAACTCTCAGCTCACAGGATCTTATTTTTCCATCTCGTCCTTCATGCAAGTTAACCACTCTAGCTTTCTTCCACATGTGACGTGGTCGGACATCTTCTTGTAGAAGTACAATATCGCCAATTCGGATGTTAATGATATTGTCCTGATTACGAACTTGATGAAATGACCGCAATTGAAGCAAATATTCCTTAGACCATTTTTTCCAAAAGCAGTCGAGTAAGTCCTGCTGCTGCTTGTAGAATTTTCTTAGCTTTGTGTTGTTATTTGGGCTGGATGGAATGGCCGTTAGTTTCCGTCCTGTCAAGAAATGGCTTGGTGTTAAGGCTGTGGAACTGTCATCTTCGTATATCAATGGTCGGCTGTTCAGAGCGGCTTCTATTCCAATGAGGGTCGTGGACAGACCTTCCTCGTCAAGAAGTGCTCGTCCGAGTACCTTTCGTAAACATCGCTTGACAACTCCTATTAGGCGTTCCCACCAGCCTCCCCACCAAGCCGCTCGTGGGGCGATAAATTTCCAAGTTATGCCATTTTGGGCATAATATTGCTGAGTTTTAGCTGATGACAGAACTTGCCATAGCAGAATCAAGTCCTTATTTGCTGCATGAAAAGTGGTAGCATTGTCGGTATAGATTGTGTGTGGGAGTCCTCTGCGGCCAACAAAACGTTGTAGTGCCAAAAGAAATTTGTCTGTGGTAAGATCCGACACAAGTTCGATGTGTAATGCACGTGTTGTTGCGCAAGTAAATAGTGTTATGTAGGCTGTGTCTCTTGATTTCAAACATCGAATATTCACGGGTCCAGCAAAATCAATTCCTGTGGTAGTAAATGGAACAGAAGGTACAACTCTTTCAGGAGGTAAAGGAGCCTCGATTTGTTTTCCGTATTTCGCTTTGGACAGCTTGCAAGGTAGGCATTTGTGAATAACTTGCTTTATAGCTTGACGTCCTCTTAAAATCCAGAAGGTTGAACGTAACTCGGACAGGATTATACGCACGCCTAAGTGGTGGAGTCGTATGTGTGTATGCTGGATCAAAAGGTGGACAAAATAGTGTTTACCATCGAGCAATAAAGGGTGTCGAGTGTCAGATGAAATGTTTGAAAATTGCAGCCTTCCCCCAAGGCGTAAATAATTATCTTCGAGAAAGGGATTGAAGCAGGAAATTTTGGATTTTTTCGGCAGAGGACTTTCCGCTTTTAAGGCATTTATTTCAGCTGAGAAACATTGATTCTGTACAGTCTGTATCCAATAGTTTTTAGCTTTCTCTATTTCATTACAATTCAATTCATGAGTTATGCGTTGCTGTGTCTTACAGTTGTATACAAAACGTAGTATCCAGGCAGTCACACGAAGAAGTTTCGTGTAAGAACTATAACGAGATATGTCTATGATGGGTTCTGTAGTTGCAACGTAGGAGGATTGAAATTTGGTTTTTCGTGATTCAGCTTCAACTAAAGGTTGTGTACGTGTAGATAAAACTTTGATAGGCCAAGTTTCTGGATCATGTTTTAGCCATTTCGGACCGTGCCACCAGATTCTAAAATCGATAACTGTGATGGAAAGGTACCACGAGTAAGATGATCCGCAGGGTTATCTGTACCGGGACAGTGGCGCCATTGTGCTGAAGTAGTGTTTTGAAGGATTTCTGTTGTTCTGTTGCAGACAAATGTTTTCCACTGGTTAGGATTTCCCTTTATCCAACTTAAAGCTACAGTAGAATCGCTCCATAGTATGGCAGTGTGGGAATTCATGTTCGTTTCCCTGCAAAAGTATCGGAGTAGGCGAGCTCCTAGTAGTGCAGCTAACAATTCAAGTCTCGGAAGGGTGACCCTTTTGATTGGGGCTAGTTTATTTCGACTGCAAATGAGATGGATCTCTGTAGAAATATCATCTGCGTGACGCGCGTACAAGCAAGCACCATATGCACGTTCCGAAGCGTCGCAAAACACATGTATGGTAACGTCGGAATTTTCGGAAAAGCCAATCCATCTTGGGATGCATATTTCATTCAGATAGTGTAATTCATTTATCCACTTGTGCCACTGCTGTGCTACAGATGGAGGTAATAGTTCATCCCACTGAATACCACTAAGCCATGTATCTTGAAACAATATCTTCACAACTACTGTAACTGGAGCAAACAAGCCTAGAGGATCGTAAAACTTTGATATCAACTTCAGTAGTAAGCGTTTTGTTACTGGTTCTTTACATGCTTGAACAATTTTTGTCTGCACATCAATTTGAAAAACATCACTGTTAGTATCCCATTTAACACCCAAGACTTGCGTAATATCCTTAAACGAGACGTTTTCTTGTTTCCACATATCTTTCAAAATCTTAGAATTTGTAGTCCATTTGTCTAATGGTAGGCTAATAAGTGATGTAAGTTGCTGCAGTTCTTGGTAAAGAATCAGAGCTTCAGTATCCGTAGATGTTCCCGTTACAAAATCATCCATATAGGTGTTATTCTCAATGTGTCTAGTTGCTGTAGGATATGCTTGTTTGTGTTTTGTAGCCAATTCGCGAAGAGAAGCTGCTAATAAAAATGGACTAGAGACGAGTCCAAATGGAAGACGTGTGAATCGATAGGTTACAATTTTATCTTCAGTGCGGAGTCTCCCATCAGGAGTATATGTAGTATTGTACCAAATAAATCGTGTTGCATCTCTGTCTTCTTCTGCTAGAATCAGCTGCAGAAATGCTAGTCGCCCATCACTAGTGATTGCTATTTTAGAAAGTATAAATCTCAACAGTGTGGCTAAGATATCGGGAAGAAGATTTGGTCCTACTTCAAGAGCGTCGTTCAAAGATGGGTGACCTGGAGAATGTGAAGATGCATCAAAAACTATACGCCACTTAGTTTCTCCATTTGTGATTTTCTTTACTGCGTGATGGGGCAAGTAAAATAAACGTTCCTCATTATGTGTTTCTGAGACAACTTCAACGTGTTTTTTATCAATGTAATCTTGTATGTGCTCAATATATTTTACTTTGAATTCTGAATTTGCAAGCATTTTCCTTGTTAAAGATTTAAATCGTTGAATTGCGACTTCATAATTGTTCGACGAAAGTTGAACTTCTGGTTTCCAAGGCAATTTTACAACTCTTCTACCATCGATGATTTCAAAAGATTGATGAAAGTTCGTCAAGAGTTCAGAGTTGTGAGCACTTATTTTTTCTTGTGTTGGTTGTATGCTAATGCTCTCTAAGTTCCAGAAATTTCGTACCACATTATCTAATTCCTGAGTTGAAGTATCCACATCAACATTATGAACCGTTGAAATGAAGGAAACTGTTGCGTGTGATCGAGTTCCACTAAGTACCCAACCAAAACTTGATGGGACCAAGGCCAGAGAATCCGACAACCTGACTGGAGCTTCAGAATTCATAACAATCCAGTAGTAATCTGCACCGATTAAAATCTCAATTGGTAAGTTCGACAATGAATCATCTGGATCAGCAAGTTTCATTCGCTTGTTTTTAGCAAAGAGTGAAACATCCGTTGATGAAGGTAGGTGTGATGCATATTTGTTAGAGCTTTCAAATGCAGTAACATTAACTTTAGATTTGTCCCAGATACTTGATAACTGAAATTTGACTTGTCTTCGCATGTAGCCAACATTAGCTGGGGATTCAAAGGCTTGAATGTCCAAATGTCTGGTTGAAATTACTGGAAGTTTTAAAGTATCCACAAGATTAGAAGAAACGAAACTAGATTGACTTCCACCATCCAAAAGACAACGTGTCAGTTTTGTAATGCCAGTGGGCCCAGTTATGAAAACTCGTGCAGTTTGCAAATGAACGAAACTGGAAGACGATACATCAATTTTGTTTGTAGATGTAGCCGCAGGCTGCTCATTGGTTAGAGGTTTGCATATTGATGTATGGTGTTTTCTCTTGCATTTGGAACAGACAAATTTTTCTCTACGAGGGCAATTTTTTTGTTATGTCCTCGGTTAGTGCACAAAAAACATCTATTACTAGTCTTCAATTTCTGTATGCGCGCGTCTATGTCCGTCACAACATTGCACTGTTGAGGCCAATGTCCGACAGTTTCGCAGAAAGGACAAAAGGGTGACATTATTTTACTTTTGGTAACTGATTTAGAATTCACGTTAAAATTTTCTAAGGAGGATTTAATAGGATAGTCTGGAGCAAGTGAACCTTTAATATTACTTGCAGTAATTGATCCCTCGACCTCTTCTGATAAAAATTTCATTAATTTTGAAATATCGCTTTCACCAAAATTTTCACGTTTGGCATGTACAATCCAGTTACGACAGATTTCATGAGGAAAAGCACGAAGTATTTTAGGAGCCAAAATTCTTCCGTATGATTGAGTTTTTTCTCCTAAAGCATCTAAAGCCTGTATTCTTCGATTACAATCAATATATAACTCATTTATTGCTGCTGGAGAGTGATTTTTGACAGGTTTTAGGTTTTCTAAATAATCGAGATGAGCCTGTATTATTTTATCCTTATCGCCATATTTCGATTTCAAAATATTCTTTGTTGTTGCATATGCTTCTGCAGTTATATTAATTCCATCAACTATTCGTTTTGCTTCTCCATCTAAATATCCCCGCAAAAAGACATGCTTGTCAATCAGCGATAAACTTTCGTTTTTGTCGATACAGTTTTCAAAACGCTCCCAAAAACTATGGAATTCCTCAATTTCGCCGTAAAACGTATTTATTTTTATTGTAGGCAACTTTACTGTAACATTTGAAGGCGAAGACGAAAAATTATTTATATTGGCAGCTGTTGGCGATGTTTCAGAAATTGAATTCGTGTTCCGATTCGCTGTTCTTTTGAAATTAAATAACGCCAAATGAGCATATTCTGTGTATCTTTCGCATTCTATTATGTCTTCCTGATATTCTTCATCATTTAAAAAATTATGTATTTCATCGTCTGCCAAGGTTAATTCTTTAATTTTATCTTGTAAACGTTCAATGTTGTATTCTTTTTCAGTTTGTGTACTAGCAGCATCGTTCAATTTCGTCGTTAGTTTCGTAATGGCGGTACGTAGCGTCGTTCGTTTGCGTTTAAATATTACAAGTTTTTCACTACCGGTAGCCATTCCAATTCAGAACTTTGACGAAAGTAATTATAAAAGGTTCAGTATGACTTACCGAATTATTTCGGCACCAAATGTTGGATTTTGTTGAGAGCAAATCAGACTGAAAGTCACGTAGAACAAACTGAAAACTTAACTTTATTTACATCAAAAAGAATATAAAAACAATAAGATGTTGCCAGCACAGGAAACTCAAACTATCTAACTAATCTCGAACTCAAACCTCAACAGGTAGTAAGCTACTGTTACTAATCAATCTAAATTAAAACGTTTAAAATCTTATTTCTAAGAAATATCTATGAAATGCTCCTTCATTTGTTGGTTTACCCTATATCATCCTAATCTTAAAAGAAATTTCTGGAAGTGTATCGCAGAACTATTTTACCAACTATTTAATTAAATTTTAACATTTTAAAAATCTTATTCTTTACCATTTTACGTTTATTATTTCTTCATTAATATACTAATAAATGTTTTTAGAACTTTAATTTAGATTTTCTTTAATTTAGGTTTCCTTTTTAAATTATAGTCAAGTTTTTTTTTAAAGAATTATTGTCTGCTAGCTAAGAATAATACCTTGTTGAGAAATTAAAAACATTTAGCTGTTTAAAATTATTTGAGGCAAAACAGCTAATTATTTACTTAGCATACTATTTTTTTTGAAAAAAGAATAAAAATTATTGATTGTCTTTTTTTTTTGTTTCTTGTGACTTCAACTTAGATTATCTAAAATAGTGTTATGTTTTATTAGTCACTACAAAGAGGATAAAGATACCGAACAGCTGTGGAATACGTGGCCAATTTTTTTAGTGTCTTAAAATATCTCAGTATCTTAAATGCCGTCCTACTATCTTGGTTGTGAAATTAAATTTTTAATTATCTGGCACGTGTGATTCACTAATTATTTCATTACATCTTTTACTCTTTATGATACCAAGTAGATTTTTTTTCTGATAATATACTAAACTATTTTGTTTAATTTTTTACTTTAGCATGATTTCCAAGATATTATTGTAGTATAATTTATTATCAGGAAAATGCCTTATTTTGTTTAGCAGGAAATACTAAAAATTGAAATTTGTAAGGATTCCGAAGCTGTGCCAATTTTAGAGTCATCTGATTTTTAAAAAAAGTGCTATAAAAAATACACAATTTTCAAACTTATTTTAATAAAAAAAATTTTTAAAAAAAACGTGACAAGTAGGCTAACATACTTTTTACAGAAACTGTGAAAACTAATTTTTCCTATATTTCGTCAAAAGAGGATAAGAATGATATTGCTCCAAGGGACCTACTCAATAATTTTGCTATTTCCAGAATGAAATCTGTTTGATCGAAACATATTATTCCTTGAAAATTAAAACGAGGGAAAAATTAATTTTTATTATTTATCTAAGCTTATTCCATTTATTTAATGATAGCGGTATTAAGGTTAAGGATATGCGTTGGAAGCTCCGTTTATTATTATACTATAAATGCATTAAATCATGTAGCTTGAATAATTTATTTTAAGTAAACTATTTAATAATTTTAAGCAAATAAGGGTGTAAAATTAAACTCGATCGAAATACTCCGAAAGTATACCCTGAAATATATGTAGAATAAACTTTGGAATCGATAGATAAAAAATACCTTTTCAAACAACTTCGAGTAGGACGGAAACGCTATTGTTTAAAAAAGTTGACCTTGTAACTATTTAATTTCGATTCCTGGTACTAGGGGACATTCCATTTTCACATTCGACTTTTGAAATTTCAATTGTAAACGGAATTTTTTTATGACCTTAAATTAAAATGTTAAGGCTTGCAGCAAAAAAAAAAAAAAAAATTTTTTTTTACTGCATTGATTTTTTTACAAAGTAATGAATTATTATTTTTTTCAATCTAAGAACCAGTGCCTATAACATATGTAAAACTTATTTTAATATCGAGTGAAATAATTTAATATGTTGTGTAACTAAATGGATAATCCCAAGAAACTGAATCGAAAATATAAAAACTTCATTGATTTAAAAAAATAATAGATGATAATAAAAATAGACATGTTTTGAGCGTCCAATAATAAAAGTCACAAGTTATCCAAGCCTGACAAGTCTTGAGAATGGGCGATTATATTTGAAATCTCGAAACATGTCGACTTTTACTTCCCTCTTCATATGTTTTGAAGCCATTTGAGTTTTTATCGTCAATTATACTGCTTTACATTTGGATCTTGATCATTATTTTGATAAGGATTTTACACTCGTTAAAGTAAACATATGCATTTTAATATTTTATCAGGATTCATGTGGTCTTTAAAAACGTAAGAACATCAATATTGTAAAAGTTATATTTAACTTAAAAATTAACATTTTGACACCAGATATTTTGAGTTAATGAAATTAAATATTTTATCTTTTAAGTTTTTGTGCCCCCATTTCAGTATCTTAAGGATCTTATGAGCTCTGTTTAAAAAAGAGAGCATCAGCAAAAATAAGCAAAGTAGCAGTATTTGGTGGTAAATGTAGCTTATCGTAAATGAAGAATATGCTGTGCGACATTTTATGGTGAATTTGCGAACGTATAAGTTTCAGAATGTATCGAAACATGAGGATGCTATTTGCTAATCATCTTTATCCAAAGAAAACGATGTAACCTAAATATCTAGTAGAATGAAGCGATTTTTTAAACAATGAATCCTACAATATGCAACATATTATTTCAATATCTTATTCTTAAACATAACATATTTCAATCTTTTTAAAATGCCACTAAACATTCAGCAATTCCTTGAGTTATAGAAAAAAGAAATATCGTAAATTATAGAGAACCTTGTGAATGTGCATTAAAATTATTATACAATCTACATTTTATTTTTCAAGCACTTTTTTTCCCTCAAACTTTCTTGCCTAGATGACTCGATTAAAGCTGTAAAAATGATTATCCCTAAAATTCTGTATATAGCTAAAATAAGTTATGTTCATTTGATTTTAGTATAAAATCCTCGAATAAATACAGTAAAAACAGTGTAATCTAAATAATATCAGATAAAAAGTTCATGTATTTAAATTCTAAAAACTATCATAAATAATTTATAAATCGATTCAAATTTACTTTTCAAAGGAGATTAAAATAATTTTTTTTTTTTTATTTTGCTTTTTGGACAGAAATCCCCTAAAAAAATTGTTTATTGCCAAGAAACTTCGAGATATTTTCTATTAACAATAAATTAAACCTCTCCGAGCAATCACTGAACATTATTTCAATTTTTTTACTATCAAAGCTTGGTTGCGTAGCAACCTAGTAAAACTAAGCACTCCTCTTTCGAATTAGTCAATGGGTTATCTTAAAATATTTATTTGCGCAGGCGACTTTTTTTGGCTGTTCTCTGGACTATCGCCAAATATATAAACCATTATTGCGGCCCAATTTACCACCCAATTTTTTTAAAATTTTGTCTACTCCCCCTAATTCAAGTGTCTAGATTCCAAATATGTAAAAAAAAATATGTGTTTATTCAGAGAAAGTACGTTTTTGTGTCTGATTTCGTAACTTAATTAATAGTTAGCACTAATTAATTAACATATTTGAGTTCACCCCCAGAAACCATTAAGATTGACACTTAGTTCGTGAAAATCCGATCATTAGAACGAAAGTTGTTCAGGGTGATTCGTTTTTTTTTTTTTTTTTTTTTTTGCGGACTACTATATATGATACGGTAGATTCCTTTTACACAGAGTTCTTAAAGTCCTTAAAAAACTGAATCGGTGGCAGAAAGCTACTATTGTAAATGTAGTTATTTAAGTTTATTTTCAGCACATTTTGATCAATTTTAATGACGCAAAATACATGGTAACAAAATCTTAAGTTCTGACATTTTAATTTTATAATTAAAGATTACTTCATAATTATGATATCAATGCCACAGTGTCTTTAATGATTTAAGAACTGCATGAAAAATAAAGTACAGATGTTTACTTTTACTAGCATAAGATTCTGATCAAAATAATGATCAAAACCCAAATGTAATCCGTTATACTTGATGGTAATATTTTCGGTGACTTCGAAAAATATGAAGATCGTAATAAAAATTGACATATTTCGAGTGCTCTGAAATAAACGCATATTGTAACCAGATCTGAATCAAGAAAGTAAAATTGATTTGAAGCAGAAAATATGAAGTTGCCAATTAAAAATGAAAAATAAAATGAAAAAATAAGACTGGAGAAACCACAGTACCCAAGAATAAAATTGGAGATGAAAAATTAAATAATGATAAAAAAAATTAGAAAATCCGCAAATTACGAGAGAGGCAAATCTGGGCAAAATCTATTTCCACATTTTATGGAGAGATGGTGAGGAACTAATGTCATTAACAAGGAAATTTGCTTTCATTATGAGTAAAACAAAATTCTCGGGCATCAAGATGAGCTTATGACAAAGGGGTGGTAAAAAAAAATGGCATTATTGAAAGTGAATTTATCCCCAAGATTTAAAGAATGTTTGGGCAATAGATGATTTATCGCTTTTTTTATATCAGATTCGTCACCCAAGTTCTTTAACTCTAAATTTTAAAGCATGTCTGGTTTGTCCTATGTTACCAAGTTTGTATTGGCCAGTTATTTATTCTCGGTTTCACTCCCGTCTACCAAAGTTTTTTTAGTTCTTGTTTTTCACTTTTATTTTTCATTTTTCGTTGGTATTTACATATTTTCGTTTCAAATCACTTTTTTTTCCTTTTTCACGTCTGGCAAGTCTTGAGAATGGGTGCCTATTTTTGAGCGCACTAGACATTTGCTTCAACTATTACCTTTCTCTGGGCTCTTTTTGAAGTTATGAAGTTTTAATCTTTCCGCTTCAGTTTTTAGGGTAATTTATTTTTAAATTAAAATACTTAACGCGATATTAAAATAAGATATACGTTAGGTATTGGGTGTGGCTCTTAGATTGAAAAAATAATAATATATAATTCGTCACAACAAAATCAATGCCAAACAATTTTATTTTATTTAATTTTATTTTATTTTATTTTATTTTATTTTATTTTATTTTATTTTATTTTATTTTTTTCCTACTGCTCTGAAAAAGAAAACTTTTTTTAAAAGGATGTTAAACAATTCAGTCTACAATTAAAATTTCAAAAATAGATTAAGACAGTGGAATGATCATTCTCCCCTGGGGTCAAAATTAAATAGTTACAAGGCCAATTATTTTAAACAAATTAACGTTTCCGTTCAATTTTTAATAAAAGAATTTTTTATTTATCGATCCAAAATTTGTATTTATTTTCTGCTTGCATCTACTGAAGTAAAATGTTTTAATGCACATTAGTACTGCACATTTAATGCACGGGACTTTTTCTCACTCATCCTAACCCTTCCTGCCGATTTCATCAAAATAAAGTTTAAATAAATGGTAGTTTATTTGTCTCTTAACTGTTTCAAGCAACAAAAAAAAATGTTCTTCGGCAACAGATTTCAATTCTGGGGTTAATGAAATTATTGACACGGTTTAATTGAACAATGAAATCTTAACATCCTTGTCTCCCCTTATGGCAAATTATAAGAAAAATTTATATTTATAATTTCTGAAAAGATAGAAATTATGCTGAAACTATTTGCTGAACATATAAATTACAACTCCAAATATAGTTGTAGTTCAAAAATGTCTTAAAATTTTTTATTTTAGAAATAAGTTTAGAAGAAAAATTTTTTTTTATATGGTGATTCTAAAAACAGCACGGTTTTGGAATCTTCTTACAATTTCATATTTTTAGTGTTCGCTTTTTAACAAAATAAGGCATATTGATCATTTTTCTGGTAAAACAATATTTTGTGAATCGTACTAATGATGATAAATAATATTTTAAGCAACTTTTTCCACCATTATATTTTCTAAAAGGATAAATTTCTTAAAGTTAGAGTGAGAGAATAAGTTTGAACGTCAAAACGAAATAGTAATTCCAGAATTTTTTGTTCTAATAAAAAACAACACAGCCTGTTGTATTTTTTACGTTGCACAAAGCATTTACTTTTCATTACACGAATAATTAAGAAACAATGAAAAAACGGGCAATAATTTATCCTCATTTTGCAAAAAAATTAGTATGCTAAGAGAATAGCATGGAGTATTTTTAAAGCAGAAGATTTTTTTAAAAATTTCAAACAAATTTAATTATCAACAATTCTAAGCTGTCGTTCATTAAGAACTTGAGAATAATTTAAAAACAATAGTTTAATTTAAAGGAAGAACTAAATTAAAATACAAAAAAATATAATAGTATATTATTAAAAAAATAATCTACGTGGCAGAGTAAAGAATAAATTTTTGAAAAATGAAAAAATATAATAAAAAAGTTGATAAATAGTTGAGTGAGACACTCGCGGCGAAGTAATTAAAAAATTTATTTTAAGATTAAGACATTTAAGACGATAATAACATGTTAAGAAATTTGAAAATGTTAACTACGCATTCGGCAACTCAACTATCTTTGTAGTGACATGAAGGATCAAAACGGAATTTTATATAATCGTCGTTGATATTTTATTCAAAAGTTAAGGTTTCTTATGTAAAACTTTGATCTTCATTTGTAATTGCTTGATAATTCTAAAGTGTATATTGATAAATATATTATTCCAAATCAATACATAAGTACGTATATTGTTGAAATTGTATCAATTATTCTATGAAATAACTAAAAATAAAATAAAAAAATCAGATATTTAATCACATTCTAAAGGAAACATGCTTATTGTGTACAACTCAACATTCGTTGATTATGTTTTATTCGAATCTTTCTTCTGAAATTGGGTACTTGCACTTCAAAAAGAAGAAGTCCCATATTGTGACCTATGATATCATCGCCAGCTAATCTTGATAAGCGAAATAGCGAATTAAAATTGAGCAAAGTTTCTCTACATAAGTTAGAATGTTAATTAACAACAAAATTAATTAAATACAGAGCCGTATTTCACATCGAAATATAATTCTTTCACGTCTACTTCTTTTACTAAACTAAGATTCATTATTTGTTGATGCATTTTATTGTGACGGATTGTGCGGTGGATTTTTGTTCCGAGTACCTGGCAACTTAGAAGCATAATTAGTTTGCTTATGTTCCACGTGGCTTCGTGCCTGTCTTTGTGTTAAATCTCTATGTAAATATGTTGTGAAAGAATTGAAATCTTTGAGAATGAATCTTCGTGAAAGAATTCAGAATGTGTCACTTAAGAGAATCGATACTAGGAAGGGCTTGGTTTACTCGAAATAAAATGGAAAAAACAGTTGCTAACGTAAACAAATATCACGTTTCAACAACCAATCAGGAGGGAGATACCCACACTACGTCACTTGCAGACATCCCATCACGAATAAATTTCCAGGCAACTTAAAAAAATACCATATTTCATAATCTAACTATATATAAAAATCTAATGATGTCACAATTTTCCATTGTTGTCGGTACATTTTAATTGGCTGAAAAATCACATAGTAGGATCCAGTTTTCCCACATTGATTTTCATACTCGTTTGGTTGTTATCAGCATAAAATTGATATAAGTAATAAAGGTATTGTTTTCCCATAAATATTTTTGCATCTTATAAAATTTATAGGTATTTACCTGTACTGTTATTAATGCGTGGGGAGTGGAGGCGTTTATATAAAAAAACTACACATATGTATAGTTCTTTGTCCCACGCGGGACCGTGTCTTAACGATCAGTCCACTGCGCAGTGGACTGATCGTTAAGACACGGTTCCCAGTAGATCATCGAAGTCAAGCGTCACTGACTGCGGTCAGTGTGCGGGTGGGTGACCACTTGGATCAGTCTGCGTTGGGACCATAGAGTTGAAATACTGGGTAGAGAGAGTAGAATGACCCCCGACCCGTGGACAAGATAAAGTCACGTGACTGTAGCCCAAACTCGCCGTTCACTGAGACCGCTTCGATTCCCGTCCATTCGTTTAGCATTGCTATCGTCTGATGCAATTAACTGTCTAAGAATGGTACAAAAGTCCTGAGCATTTTGCTACACGGAGAAGTTTTCTAGGGACTGTCCGATAACTTTTTACAAGAAAGGGCGACATTTTTTTCCACTTTTTCTATTTTAAAATTGATTTTAAAATTTTTCCGATACTCAGTCATGCTCTGATAATCATGTTTTATTTGCTTTAATAATCAATTACGCTCGTTTTTGCTCACTTTTTTTGCATTTAACATAAGTTTTTATTGTTTTTTAAGCTTTAAACTTATAATGTTTAAGTATATTTCAATATGTACTCTATTTTTTAGCTGAAATAGCTGCAAAGCTTTGTTGGCTTCCTTGGCGAGATACTTTAGCGCCAAGGAACAGTTGAGTAAACTTTCGGTTTTGTTTTAGTTCTCTTTAAATGTCGATATCATTTCTGTATAATCTGAAGATTTTGTATATCTTTACCTCTTGATTACTAAAACCCAATATTTATCTTGTTCTGAAATGTTTCCTTTAAATATATGTTTTTAAATAAAAAATATGGTACATAAGAAATTGTGCTTTTTAAATTACATTGGAATGCTTAAAAAGCCAATTATTTGTATATTCTTATATGCTTGATGAATAATTAAATTCCATGAAATATTTTTTGTATTTAAATATAAAATAGTGTATAGTAGTCTTAGTGTTAATTTTTAATAAAATTTTATAATTCTGTTACTATACCCTCTTCAGACCTGATATATTTTAAATGGTGAAAAAAATTATTTTAAGGGTTTAATTATGCATTTCTAGACTTAAGAACAGAATTAAATAATGAAACATAAATTTTAATAATTAGTTTTTGTTTACTAACACGTACACATATGTGCACCTTTGGTACATATTACAAGAATAATACATATCTAAAGTAAAAAGAGACATACCATTTTCCTTCTTCTGATTTATTTTTTGTGAAAATTGTACACATATTTATACCAATAAGTGTTTTACATATTATTTAACATGAAATTTTTCAAAACAATTATTTTTTAAAACGCAGAGGTACATGTTGCACTTTGTACATATCACTCTCGATCTGGATTTGCAGCCTTCAAATCTGCACTTTGAAGCAAACTTCTCATCCATAAAATGTGGCAGATGTCCAATCCTATCGTATCTCACGTTAGATAGTGGCTGTTGAATGATCTTCCGTTGCTTTCGGGGTGGTTCATTCTCGGTTTCACTTTCGGAAGTAGAAATCAGTCGAGGTCTCCCAGGGCGTCTAGGTTGAACAATTACTTTGCCCTCATACTTCATTAGTGCCTGTGCAGTTTCTATGCGATATTGTAGAAGGGACAATCTATCTTTCTTTGGAATCTCATTTAGGTTGCATTTTCGGATGTACATAATCCAACAATTTGAAATGGTTAAATCCACAAAATGTGTAAATACTCTTGTTGGCCATTTTTTGGTACGAATAGCACAGCGGTAATACGCTAAAAATCTGTCACACAAATCTGTTCCACCCATACATGTATTATATGCCGTAACAATGGCAGGTTGTGGAACAGTAATTTTGCATTTTTCGTCTTTCGACCACCTAAGACAAGTGTTTTGAGGTTCACTACCGACACACGTTGAGAGCAAAGTGACACATTTATTGTCTTTCCATCTCACTATGCACATTTCATTGTCTTCTCTCACTCTTTCATCCCAATCTCCACGTCGAATATCTTTATCACGATTGATTTTTTTCCCTGCTGCTCCAAGTCTGTTATTCATAATTGTACCCGTCTGGTACACACCGTTTCTCAATAAATAGTCAGCACATTTAATTCCTGTAAAAAACCTATCAGTGTAAATCACCCGATTTGAGTTTCTTGGGATACTTTCAGACAGCAACTTTACAATGCCACCGCCTAAACCAAGTTCCTTCAAATCCTCAGGCGGTACTGTGCCTTTTCCATGATATATTTGAAAATCAAGAACAAGGCCATCTCGAGCAGACAAAACAAAATTTTTTATGCCAAGTGGATTTGGTTTAGACGGTACATACTGTCTAAATCCACAACGTCCTGAGAAAGGTATCATTTGCTCATCCAATGATACGTGGTTTGGACGAGGCAGTGACAAACACTTTTCTTTAACGGCATTTGTTATAAGTTTTACTTTCCATAGCTTTTCATCTGCAGTATGCTCCATGGTATTATCAGCAAAATGAATATACTTACGAATTTCAAAAAATCTGTCACGTGACATTGTTTCGGCAATCAATGGTATAGATAAGTTTTTTTGCCAGTACAATCTAGCTTGAGGGTATTTCAAAGTACCCATAAGTATATGTATACCAGCAAGTTTCATAATTTCAAATTTGGTAGTATCTACAGAGCGATGATTGCGTGTTTGTACAGAATATAAATTCGTTTCTGCTGATACCTGTTCCCAAAAATCTTCATTTAAATATTCCAAAAACGATTCCAAAGGGCTGATCATGACATTAGAATCAGCTTTTAGATCATCATCATCAATCATTGGTCCGCGTAGAACCATTCTGAAACAAACAAAAAAAAAGCATGTTTATTTTCAAAAACTTATGTAATCACTATTTCACTAAAAATTTTATTCGTAATATTAATATTGGTTATATTTACTTTCACACATATGATGAAAAAAATAAAATTACTTGTTAGATTTCCACTTCAAAGGCCGGTTAGAAGGTCCCGCTATATTTTCACATGGCTCCTCTACATATTCTGACGTTACGTTATCTTGGGTCAAATCTCTATCATCATCCTCTTCTATACTATTTTCTGGAAGATCATCAATTAATAACTCCTCAGAATTTTCACTGAAATCGTCAGACAATTCATCGTCACTTTCATTCATAATTTGTTCAATCTCATCCCAAGACAGATATTCTAAAGAATGATGAAGTAACAATAATAATTAGTCAATATTGTTTTACCATTTATAAAGACATTTTAATTAACGCTTTAATTTAAAAGTATTCTCCTATACTACGAACAATAATGCATTTTTAGTTGCTCCCCTTGCAGGGGCGGATTGCCTAGATAGCATAAAAATGAATCAGAATTATGCTTCCAACAATAAAAACACGTATTAATTAGTGCAACATGCATGATTCATGTATAATTATTGCTTAATAAATTTTATTGAAGAAGTTTTTAAAATTTTTAATTTATTTAGAAATTCTTATAATATTTAAGCCCCCCTCCCCATTTTAATTTATGGACTGGTGGGAAATGCGATCATAACAACAACAAAATTATTAATTATATATTCACAATTAAGACTAAAAACAAAATCCGTTGAAAACCATTGCTTTGCATGCATATCATAACATTCAAAACAAAATTTTAGTCTCAGAGCGTGCTTCGAAAAATTGACACTAGAACCGAAGGTACACACACGTGCACCTTATAAATTGCATCGATTTATAATAGTTTGCTTATTATAATTGCAAAATTTATGCTAAAAATGTCTTAATAAAGAACTTATGAATGAAATAAAAAATATTGAAAGTATTTGAATGAAAATAAATTAGATTAAAGTTACTTACTTTTTCGACGACTTGTAGCGTTCGCCATTTTCGTCTTTAGTACTTTCAAACTACTAAAATAAAGACTAGTATCGCCATCTCTTATAGAAATTGGAAAACACAAAGGTGCACAAATGATAACCTTAGGTCTTTATTCGGCATTTTCAAAAATTAAGTGAGATATGTAGTTAAAACCGAAGGTGCACAAATGTGTACGTTGGGTCTGAAGAGGATACATAAAATGAATACAAATTATGTACTATTTAGAAAATAAATTAAGGTATATTTAATATAATCATTAAGTACTTGTTTATCTTCTTTTTATTTAAAAATAGTTGCTATATTGGAAATACTTTATTTTAATAGTATATTAATTAATATACTATCAACATACTATACTATACATTAATATAACATTAATATACTATATACAATTAATATACTAAATCAAACTAATTCTACACTTTAAAGTGTAGAATTAGTTTGATTTAGTGCAACAAATTTAGAAAACATAACATAGAAGTGGCTAAGTTGTATAGGAGTAAATTAGTGCAGTAAATTAGCTCATGTGATGGATTGTAATGGAATAAACTGTTCAGACGGCCAAGGCTAACAACTGACTGTGGTGCAAAGATTTAACATCCTGAACCTCTCTTGTAAAATTTCAACTGTTTTTATCTTTGTATAGATTGTATATATTTTATTTGCTAGCTGGCTAAAAGATGTAGTTTTAAATGCGCTTACTATTTTTAAGAAAATTACGTTTTTTATGGAGAGGCATTGTAATTTTCTTAATGTCCATAAAATGATTATGGTTTTTTTATTTGTAAAATAAAATATTTTTAAATGTAACTTTTTAAGTTACTGGTTTTCTGTATAAAAATTATAAAATATATATTGACCTATAATAGTTGCGTAAATTTGCCTCATAAAAAGTTGCATAAATTGCAATTTCTATCACAATAAAAGTAAGGTATTTTAATTATAAGTTCGTTATTAGTTTCAATCTACATTTAGTACAAAGCAAAAATTCTAATTGCTTTCTCTTTTATTTCAGTATTTTTTGTTTAAATTTCGAAAGCTTTTCTGCTAGTCACTTTGTGTGTACAATTCAATTTTCCTTGTAATTTATGGAATTAGATTGTATATGAAATACAAAGTAAAATTTCGAAAAAAGACGAGAACTACTTAAATTTTTTTTAATAAAGGCAGTACTTTAATTAAAAATTTGTTAAAAAAAAACTCCCTATGTTTTAAAAACCTATTTAATAATATTAAAGAAATGTGATGAACGAAAATATTTTTTTTCTCTCTTTCAAATGCTGCGATTATTTGCGCATCGTTAATATTGTGGGGAATTTAATCTTAGACTATGTCAACCTTCATCTATCAAAAGGTACCTCGTGAGGGATTCAAGTTAACATGTCTTATATACTATTGATCTGGTATTTAATATTTGTAGTGGTAGTTACGCCACAATATCGAAATAAAGCTGTTTAAAAACATTTGTGCGCCAACATTTGTGATACTGCGCCAAGTATTGCACTCTTTCCATCACGCGATTGTAGCTCTTTGCTTGCTATCTGTGGCGTGTCTTTTCGGAAGGAATAAAGCGTACTTGGTTCCTCTACCTACTATTTCAACTCTATGGTAGGGACCGAGCGGTATTGGTCCTTGTTAAACTGTTCTACCATAAAGTGCTCGACTTCGCGTGCAGGTCGTCGAGCTACCGAAGCGGGGATGCCACCCTCTCTGTAGAGGATCAAAATTGTGATGGCATGTCTTCGGTTCATCCTCAGAGATGTTTCCCAGATCATCGCCAATAGCCCATTGTGCAGCCCTAGGGCGACGTCGTAAATTAACAACAACAACATGTGTAGTTTTATAACATTGTTTCTGCGTGTTAATTCTCTAGTAGTGTGAATGCTCCTTTTATTTTCTACATCACTATTTTAATCATTCCTGAGCCTTTTGTGCTATTTATTAACTGTATCCGTGATTTCTTATGTTTGTAAAGTAAAAACAGGTGAAAACAAAAACAAATACTCATGTTTCGTAATAATTTTAATTCAATCTTGTCAAAATATTTATTTTATTTCAATAGTGATGTTACAGTATATTATTGAGAAATTTTTAAAGATATGTTAGAAAATATAGGGGAAGTTAATGTAGTAGATGATTCTGCTCAGGTACAATATTCTGAATCTCAATTTCATTCATTATCAATACAGTTTCATTACTGGACTGTTTTATATTAACAGTTTCTTTAAACAATCATTGCTTTAGTATATTTAGTAAAATCCTATCGTCAGCTACCATATTTTTATTGGAAAAGCATATATTCTGTATGATTTGTAATCTTACAACAAGCCTGTAAATCCATAGTCAACTAAGAATGAGTAATAAAAGTAAGAATAAGTAAAATCACGAAAATATGTCTTTCAAAAATTTTTTGTTTACCAGATTTTGAAAGACGACTCAGTCCAAAAAAATCTTTTGGAATTGCTTTTTCAACTTTTCATTGTTAAATATTTTCTCAGGGAGATTTCCTTATCGAGATCTGTAGCAGAAAAATCGCCAAGTCTTGGCATTTTCTGAGCAGCGGCCTGCGTAAAACTAGAAACTGCATAACCGAAAGGTACCATTTCGAAATGTATAACTCCTAGCCATCCCCAGGAGAACATGTTTTCTTAAAAAAAAAATGCTAATTTTAAAACTATTTGGCACCTTGAAGGAGGGATATTTCCATATTGTGATCCAACAATTACAATTACCACGGTGCCTAGCAGATTTTAAACTTGCAAATTTAAAGAAAAAAAAAACATGTTGATGTTTGGTCGAGAGTGGTTACATGTAAATTGCTGAAAATATAATCAAAGAACTATATAAATTTACAATATTATCGGCATAAATTAATTCAAATTTCATGTGTAGAAGGACAGAGGAATACATCCGAGAAATAATTGGAATTTAAGAAACCTTGTGGAATTTAGTAGCACTAGCAATAAAAAAAAAATATGCGAAAAAATGATTGCTCCATTAAAAGAAACAATCAAATAAGTGATTTGAGTTTTGTGTGTAACAAAATTGTATAAAAAAAGCACCGGATTTTTTTATTTTATTTTAAAATATGAAAATGTGTCGCAATAACTGTCAAAAAAAAAGATAAGAGCACTACATGACAGGAAAGAAAAACCCCAAAGAGTTTTTCCCAATGGTGGAATCTTTCTGCAAAAACTCTGTACCGCTCTGCGACAATATTGCTGTGTTGCCACAAGGATAAGGGATTCTGTTTGTGTGTTCTTACTTTATGATAGCAAAAAAGCTTATCTGTAAATCCTCTATTCTATAAACTAGTCTTTAATTTATTTTTATTCACCATGGTTATGCTAATAAGCTTTTAAAGTGTTCTCTCATTTTTTCACTTCATGAGGGATGTAGCACAAATACAGATACACTAGCATGCAAAAGTTTTTGGTCAATGCATGAAAGGAATTTTAACCTTTCTATACGTTTTTTTTTTGTAGCGATGATTTCTGTTTTACTTAGTCCAGCCAACATATATATTACACTTGATTTCAGAATTTTACTTTTTTTGCAATTTAATGGAAAATGTAATCTTTGAATTAAATATAAATCTTTCCCCTCAGTTCATTTGAATATTTCGTTTTTTATATAATTCAAGTTTAGTAAAAACTAATTCTTTAAAAATAAATGTCAGTAATAAATTAAAGTTAAAATCACCATTTCCGTAAATAAATATGCAAAACGTATGCTTATTTGTTAAAATTGTATCTTTCAATTGTATTTTCATCCAATTTTTAGATGTAAGAAAATCGCTTCATGAAAAACAAATACCTGACTGATATGAAAATTGCATTTTATTTAAAGTGACTTTCAAAGCGATAACACTTTGGTTTCTGGCTGATAAGCATATTAAGAATGTTTAGGAATAAAATTATACCTTATTTATTACATTTCCAAGCAACCATCCATAGCATTGAATTTGACCAACGACTTTTTCACGCTAGTGTATGTGTACTTTACCCTTGCATAAAAACATAATTCTGACTTATGAAAGGTGTTTTCGATACTAGGGTGCACTACAAGCTTTTTATTTTAATTTCAAATAACTAAAACATATTTTCACTTCAAACTCACCAGAGTTATTTAATATCAGTAGTATCTTACAAAATACAGCAGATTTCAGCTCAGAAATTATATAATTTATTTATTTTATTAAAAACAAAATACTCAACCGTCCTCTCTTTAATACTCAACCATTCAATTTTCATTGTGTTGTAGTTGTTTGTAAAGATTTGATTTAGAAATTAAAAATGTACACATTTAAATATTTTTTTAATAATTATTGTTTTCCTTTCAGGAAAAGGCTAATGCTGAAACCCATATAGTTGTAAAGAGTACTACAAGAAGGTAAATATTTTTTTGGTCTTTTCCTTACTAAAGTTTCTGAAGACATTTGTGGCCAAAAAATTTGGTTACAACAATAAAAAGCTCTAAAATGTACTGAAGAATTTCATCATCATGAATTGTAAAATTAATGAAAAATCATATTAATGATAATCATATAAAATCATATAATCATTACATAAAAAAGTACTAAATAATCTGTTTAGAAGGAGATATTCAGTTAACTATTTTTGGTCTAATGGTAAAGAAAAAAAAAACCAACAAAAAAATGCTTTCCTTATTATACAGTAGGGAACCGATTATCCAGAACGATCGGGGCCATCGCTATTCCGGATAACTGATTTTTACGGTTTTCTGAATCAGTACAAAAAGCCGTCTTTTTTATTGTTAAACCCAACTAAAAAAAAATCACTAATGATTATTTCCAAAATGATGGTAAGGTAAACATCTTTTAAAAAAGAAAGAAAAATCATAAAATCTAATGAGGAAGAAAACATTTTTTTAATAAAATGGCGGGAAAATTTATTGAATTTCGTTCCGGTTTTCTGATTTCTGGATAGCGGGTTCTGTACTGTATTATATTTATTTTATTGTGTAGATATTTTTTGGTACCTATGAAACAACACTTTATTATTTACAGAAATGAATAATTTAAAAGCATAAAAAGTACTGATTGTTTATTGATTGTTTAAAAAAAAAACACTCTGTGCTTGATGATTTTTACTTATCTTAGTTTGTAGTTTTCATTTTTTGATTAACATGTTTCAATAATTTTATCGAGCATACAAAATTTATGATTTTAAATGATTTCATTAGTTTATATCTTTTGCTGAAAATTTAATGTATATTGACTTATATTATTATTTATTTAAATCATAATAAGATTAAATGTGTAGTACTCTAGCATATGAAGTAAATATTCTGCAGATGTTTTTTGTAAAGAATTTTAACTGGACCCTCAGCTGACCTGAGCTTCAGGATAATTATCATTTCCTCCCCCCTTACATTGGATACTGTTCTGCTGATGCTCAATTTCGGTTTAGTGTATATCAATAAATAGATACCTATTTAACTGGTACAAAAAGTTCTTTTTTTTTTAACCTATTGAGTGCCTTTTTAAAAGTATGTAAAAATTTTATAAAAAATTTTTTTTGAAAAAAATTGAGTTAGCATTTTCCAAGATATTACTTTAAATGCTAAATCAACTGCTGTATCTAAATCAAACTTTTTTGTCTAGTTATTATTTATTTTATTCAGCATCAGTAATAGAAGAAAAATATTTTCAAAATAAACATTTGTTTTATTCCATCTCCTTTCTATGTAACATCAGTCACATTTTATATTTTTATTCTAAATAAAATTCTAAATAATATTCTAAATAAAATTTTCATTATTTTTAAATGTGCATAATAATCAGGGTTGGGTTTTTGACATGACAGTGGTAAATACAGTCAAAAAAATCTACTGTTTTCTTTAATTTATGGCATATAGCAGACAATATATTATTTTCACATAATTGCCTTTATAAATGAATGTTGTAAATGATTGCTATTGATTTTGCAACTATATACATGCATTCTTATAGAAGGATATACATTCATATAGAAATATTGTAATATACTTATTGAAAATAGTGATACTTACTTTTATCATTATAGCTTGATTTGCAAAGGATTCAAAATTTTGCACTTCTTAATTGTTAGAAATAAACAAACAAACAAAAAAGCTTGAAACTATAAATAAATTCAAGAACTAAAAAGAAGAATTTAAAATTTGGCATTTCTTAAATATCAAAAATAAGCTAAACAAAACTTTCAAAACTTGTAACTACTAACAAACTCTAAGTCAAGAATGACTTGACATTCTTCAGTGATGTAACATGCCAAACAAAATGATGCTTGGAAATGTTGAAAATTTTGTTTCGTACCCTAATATTTTACTTCAAATAGTATGTTTTGATATAATCATGTTGGGAAAATGCAAGAATCTGTTCTTAAATATCTTATAACAACTTTTTTTCTAATTTTATTGCCCAAAAATTAATTAATTTTCAATTATAAGCAGTTAATCTCAAATAAAAATACAGTTTTACCAAAACTATGGGTTTTTGACATGACGGTAAAAACTATGGTATAAACCGATAAAAACCGTCATGTGTCAAAAACTTGCCAACCCTGATGATAATAATATTTAACTATTGAAAAACTTCCCATATAATGATTAATGTTAATTATTAGATATTTATCTGTGAAAAAACTTTAAAAATAAATAAAAATAATAATAAAAAACTACCGAGGTAACCTCAATTACCATGAAATAACATAATATCTATAATTAATCTAAAGTAATCTCATAATATAATGTAATGTCTATAATTACAAAAATTAAGGAAATTTGATTAAATAAGTTTGGAAAAATGAGGTAATACTCTATTAGTTATTTATTTGTTATTTTTTAATTAAACTTATCTGTGCACAATAAAACTTTTCATTTATTTTTAGGGGTGGAAAAATATTTTATTGTAATCTGTGCCGTTCTGAACTAAGTGGTGAAGATACACGAACACGTCACCTCATTGGAAAGAAACACTTAAAAAAGTAAGCTGATTTAGTTCATTGATTAACTGACAAAAACAAAATATGGACAGATTTTTTATTTAGACAAGAGATTATGTAAAATAATTAAAAAAATTATCGAGGTAACCAAAATAAGTAAAAGCTATATGGTTTTTGTTTCGTCATTTTCATCTACTAAATTCTGTTTGTACTATTGTTTTAAAGGAATTTTTAATATCCGTGAAATCTAACTGTATTTGATGTCACATTAATTGAACTGTGGTCACATTAATTGAATTATAATTGTGGTTTCACCATTGTAATTGTTGTTTCCAGGCTTCTTAAGAAAAATTGTAAATCTATTAATTCAATCTAGTTATCTTTCTTTATTCTATTTTAGTTGTTATACTTATAAATTCACAGATAATAATTATAAACAATTATCATAATTGGATTATTATAATTTATGTAATAGATAGGGAGATTTTACTTAATTTTCTTTTTGAACCCTAACAGCGAAGCCTTTTAACCTAGTCCTTATAAAATATGAAAGTATAATAGACTTTATAAAAAATATAAAACTACAAAAATCTTTTTGCTGCCATACTCTATACCAATAACTTACTGATCAAGTTCTCAGCCTTTCACATAGAATCCAGATTGAAACCATCTTCTTTTTAAAAATTTAGTGGCAGTGGGTTCAGTATATATATATATATATATATATATATATATATATATATATATATATATATATATATATATATATATATATATATATATATATATATATATATATATATACACTGCAGAGTCACGATTATCTGAAAAGGGAAGTACGAATCTTGAAAATTTGTATTATAGCAGAAATAAGCTTAATTTTAATAGCATGTTTGAAAACCTGTGCAGGGGTCTGTCTAGGTTTTTCTGAGAGGTACCTATTTTGTGAAAATTTAGACATAATTTGTGAAAAATTTAAAATTATATTAAAAAAATCAACACAAAAATATGGTAAAAATATGGATTTATCGTTTCTTAAGGGATACAAAAACAAAATTTTAAGAAAAAGTATTTTGTAAAACTACCGTTTTTCCTTAAGTTGAATTTGTGAAACTACCGTTTTTCCTAAAGTTGAATTTGTGAAGGTACCGCTAAACGGTAGTAAATTCGGCCTGGACAGACCCCTGCTGTGATAGGGTACATATTAACTGCCTAATTTGCCCCTAAAGTAAAATATTCCCTACTTAAGTTTTAGTTCATTTACCTTTAAACTAATAAAAACTACACAACTTATATGTATTTGTGGTATAGCAGTCTTTCTGTCCACCTTCTACCGAAGAGGCTCTGGGATCGAATCTCAGCTGGGACGGTTGAATTTTATTTCTAATTTTCTTTTCTAAAAAAGATTTATAACTATTTAATATGTTTTATTCAATATATAAATTAGATTTTTTAATTGAAATTAGTTTTTTATTTTAAACTAAAACAAATAAATTAATAAATATTTTTTATTTTTCTTATTTTAAGTAAAGTAGATGGATAATGTAAAAAATTGCTATTTTAATTTAAATAAATTTTTTAAGATTTTATTTAAAATTTCAAACAAATAATAATTTTAGTTTTTAATTAAAATGTATCACCCAATTATTTTGCACAATACTTAAATGAGCTGTATTTTAAATTTTCCTTTGGTGACAAATAATTATAAAGCACTCATTCTGTTTTCAATCGAAGATGTCTGGAAATTCTAAGAAATTTGTAAAAAGGGGAAAAATGCATTTTCAGTACTATTGTCATGTTTGGGCTGTCCATAACATATTGTATGTAAGTTGTTTATAGTGATGTGGAAAATGAAACTGATCTATACTTCTAATAAAGAGGGCTTAAAATTAATTTTTACCCATCAGTGCAGGACCTCTTGAATCCGATACAGACTACTATAAAATAACTATTAGTGGTCTCCTGGACCAGCAACCAATTGCCATCAATTGAGTCTAATGGGACTGTATACTGATTTTTTTTTTTCATTTTCTATTTGTGCTGTATTTTGTACTGTGTTTTTTCACAAAATAGTATATTTTACAAAATTTTGAATGTTACATGCTCTTTGTACTTTTACATTAAATTTCTCGTTAATATTTTTTATTGTTAATAATTTAACACAAACATTCAATAAAACAATTCTAATTTATATGTAGCTGCCTTTGTACTTTTTAATTAGTTTGAAGAATATAAATATTGTATTTGTTAAATTTATTTTGTTTCAAAACTGTTTAATAGGGAGATGTAGACAGATCTGTGAAATGTGTAGAGGCCAGGGAGCTTTTTTAGCTGCATTATATTTGAAATTTATAAGGGAATTTAGATGATGAAAGGAATTTAATTTGTTGTACATGCATTGTTAATGCTGCTTCTTTATTAGTCTGTAAAAATAAGTTCAAATAAGTTCAAGCAAATTCTTTCCCTGAAATGATATTGTAATATATTTGAAATTTTACCCATCTATGACTTGTCTTATATTTCTTTCTATTAATCTGAAATTAAATGCTATATTTTAAATCAGGTACTGATGATTTTTTTATTTTCTTGTAGCTTTAACAGGGGGGTGGGGTAACAATTACACTACAAGGCATTTAACTAAGTATATGAGCATTTTATAAGCAGGATGAGATTTTTCCTCGTTTTAGCGGATTTCCGCTTTTGTCTCTCGAATTTCAGCCTTTTTATCAAAAACTCTGATTCTCTAAAAGTTTCTTTTTTTCTTTTTCTGAAAATTCACTCGTTGAAATAGAATAATTATTTCCGAATTTCAAAGATAAACTGAAAATTCAAACTACGTAGCTACCAAACATTTTTGCTTATTTTAGCTATTTTATCCGCTTTTACGCACAGAAAATAAGATTTTCCGTATTTCCCCCCCTGCCCGCCAGATAGCTCGTATTTTTGTAATTCAGACATCGCTGCTTACTGTTTTCTGGCGCAAAAGCAAACGAATTAATAAAAACGTTTTTAAAATCACGATATTATTACCAAACATCGATTTTCGTATTTGCCTGATTTAAAAGTTGCGTATTGCGATTTTTATTTATGCGATTTAAAAATTATGCATCGTGATTCGTATTTATGCGATCTAAAAATTATGCATCATTATTTATTGTAATTTCGTATTTTTGAAATCCAATGTCGAGTTCCATATTCACAAGATTTAAAAGCCACATATCAGGATTCATATTCTCTCAATTTAAAATCTTATTCACACGATTTTAAAATCATGCATGTGATTCATATTAATACAATTTTAAAATTAATCATCGAGATTTCTAATCACATGGGTGAAAAATCACACTTTTTTTGTCAAATTTTTAGATATCATAGCTTCTACATGTTATATATATCCATTCTTGGATTTCCTCTTTTTTACTTTCTGACTACTCTCATCCATGTATAAGAATAAGACCAGCAAGATTATCCATGATTTATAATCCTCCCATGTATTTGTCTTATTTGTATCTTGTGTTGATAAGTATATTGATGTTTAATAATTTTTATTAACATAAATCATTTTTTACAGCCTTAAGATAGAGAAAAAATCAGAAAAGAGTGGAAAAGTCAAAACTACCAATAAAAAAAATTACAGAAATCTAACAGTTGTAAAAGAAGTAGCTTTTAACGATGTGCATTTAGAAACCACTGAATCTAATTCTAAAATACCTTTTGATAGTCTTATAAATGAATCAAGTAAAACTGAAATTAAAATGACATCTGTCGATAAATCTATTAAGTCTCTCAGTTTAAAACGAGGCTCTTGCTTTTATTCAAAAAATCCAGTCGACTCACTTGCAAATAGATCTGAGGGTTTCATACCATTAAATAACACACATGAGTTTTGTCAAAACTATAGCACACAAGGAAACAAATGGAATCATAATAGTAACTCTTGGAATAACAGTAAAAATTATTATGACTATAGTTATGATTATGATTATAGAAGTTATCACCAATATAGAGGTAAAAAGAAGCGATACTTTTATGAACATGATTCGTACAGAAATTGTTTTCCTACATCTAGACAAGACAGTGGTAAAGACTATTGGAAACAAAAATATTCATCAGAATCTGGTTCACACGATATGCAATTTAATAATATACAGCATGAAGTTAATGATCATTATAATTATGATGAAAATAAAGCCAGTTATTCTAATAATCAAAAGGTATATGATAAAGAATTAGACTCGGCCATACATTATGGCAGTGATCCTAATATCAGTACAAAAAATAAACCAGAAAAAGATTTAGAAACTACTGATGAACATTTTTATCCAAATGGACATTCCACTTCAAAAATTTATTCCTACCGAAATTGTTCTCCCAGAGTTGCTTCAGGGTCTGGAAAAGCTCACGGAAAAATCGATAGTCCAAGGCAACTTAGATCATCTAAATTAAGGAAAAATACTGAAGAACAAAATAATTCCAGTACAATAACTATTCTTAATACAAATAATAATGCAGAAATTGAAAGTTCTAATGATACAGATAAACAGCAAGACAAACGGTTGCCTCCTGAAAACATGTCTGATCGAATATCCCACTGGTTAAATCCTCTGAATTCTCGCGATAAAGCTGAAATCGGCAAGTTATTGAATAATTATTCTAAATCAAAGAAAAAGGAAACTCTTTTGAAACTGAAGCATCGTTCTGAAGATAGTAATATTAATAATGAAAACAATGAAAACTTATTTCATAACCTCGTAGAACTAACAGATAGAATCAATACTGCTGAATCTGAAGTGGAACAAAATAGTAGCAACTCCCCCCCAGACCCATCTTATTGTTTGGATGTATCTCCTGAAAGTTTGATAAGTTCTGATAAAATATCCAAAGATTTGTCTCCTAAACCAAAAAGAAGAAAAAAATCTAACCTTTCAGAATCCAGTAGTCATTCTTTAGATGCGAATGTTAGCTCTCGTAGATCTTCTGTTGGTAAAGATACAGACAGCAATAAAAAACGAAGTGCTAGAAAATCTCGTGCTTCAACAGATTCATGTATAAGTTTCCAAAAAACAGCACCTGTTAGGGAATATGAAACACAAGTAGCGGAACAGATGCAAGGAAAACGAAGAAGTTCATTAAGTTTATCCAATAAATCTAAAAAGCATAAATGTTCTGGTTCTGAGTGTGCCATAGAATGTGCGTATGAGACCAGGGGTAATTCGGAAGAGTCTCCTACTGTTAAAGATAATGTAAACAATGTAAGTTTTTTTCTTAAAATCTTCTTGTTTTATGTGCAGTTAGTAGAACACTGGTAATCTTAAATCTTAATGTTTTAAGCTTATATTAGCCCATAGAACATAATTTTAAATGAGAAGTATTTTTGGCAAAACATTTTTTATAGAACTACATAAAATAATTCTATGGTCATTAATGCAGTAGGAAATCAAAATATAGATTTCTTAAAGGTGGGGAGGACCATGTGAAATCTTATGATAAAATGGACTAATGTAATCCAAGGTTATCTAATCCTAAATTTTGTTAATTGGAACTGGCAATTCTCTCAATTGGTTCTTTTAGTGCAGGTTGGGATTTCATCGGGAAGAAACCTATTCTTTCTTGGACGCTAGACAAAATAAAAGAAACTAAAAATAAATTACCAATATAATTGTATAGCAATTTTTTTTAAAATAACGGCAGACACTGAACTTTTGTTTTTCGACTTAGAAGCTGCCGGAAGTGTTGCTCATTTATCGTTACTCAGTGGGCACCTGTGAACCAAAGTCACGGAGACGAGCAACATTACCCACGCCACGCTGCCACAAATACCCGTTCATAGGGTGGGCCACATTCATACATTTACACAGCAGAAGACAACACAGAGAGAGAGAAATATCCATGCCCAGAGCGGGATTCGAACCTGCAGCCATTGGCTTCGCAGTCAGGCACGCTAACCACTCAGCCACTTAATTTAATTAATAACAGAAAGTTAAAAGTTTCTAAAATATTTTAGTATTATAAAGATTTTAAAATGTATCTATTATATTAATTATTAAGGAATTAGTTTGTGAATTTATACTGAAAAATCAATACTTGAATATAAAAATTAATGTACTATTTGTAGAGTAAATTCAATGTATTTATAGTGTATATGTTTTGTTAATTTAATTTTATTGATGAAATTTGATTAAGATATTTTAACAGTTTTTTATACAATAATAAAAATGTTTTAATGTACTCAACATAAAATATTGAAAAAACTGCAGTTATTTTAATTTCTTAAAAATTAATTTATTTCTCTCTCTCTCTATATATATATTTCCAATTGTTGCTTTTTAATTAAATAACATAACATAGAAAACTGGGATTTTCAACATTCAAGTTATGTTTTTAGAACTGAGAAAATTTTATTTCCATTTTGCTTTATTTTATTATTTTTTATTTTTATCAACGTTTTTATTATGACACAGAATTTTTTAAAAAGCGTTTCTAATAAACATTATATTTTATTGTCACTTTTTCTTAAAATACAGCAAAATGAAAGTCAAATTGAGATTTTTGTATCAATTTTTAATTGTGTTATTTTTTTTTCATTTAAGAATTAGGAATTTTTATTTTAGTTTCTGGTTACATGCTTTGTTTTTTTTTAAATAACTTGTTTTTATTATGACGTGGCAATTAAGAGTGTTTCTATTTTTTCTTCACTTTTTTTGAAAATATGGTAATTGGAAAACTGATGTTCAGCCTTTAAATTTTCTTCCAAAAATTAGGATCGGTTTTTATTTTTCGATTTTGCTTTTGTATATAATCTTTCGTTATTGTTGGCATTTTATAATAGCACATCATTTTTGGAAATGTTTCTGATAGACTATATTTCTTTTAACGTTTTATTGATATACTGTTTTCTGGAAAATATTATTTTTAGCATTACATTTTTGTTTTAAGATATAAGATGATTTTTTTTATTTCTCTGATTCAACTTAACAACTTAGGCTTTTTTTCTTCTTTTTTTATAGCTGTTGGTCAGTGTTTTATTTATCTTAAATATTTCTTAAGATTAACTATTTTAGTTTTTCCCCTTAACCCTATACTAATAGTTTAGCTAAGGTGTGATTATTTTCTAATAATGACTTAACTTATTTTTATGTTAAAAATAATATTTATATAAGATTTTTTTTAAATGTTGCTATTTGGCTGTCAAATATTCGGCTGATTTTTTGGCCAAATTACTATTTGTTAGGTACATCCCTAATTGCTTGCATGTTTCATTGAAAAAATAATTAACTTAAAATAGAGCTAAGCTTATTGATTATACCACATTCCAATAACATAAATTAGGCTTATTAATTGCAATACCACTTTTACATAAAGCTAAGCTTTATGTAAAATACTTTAGAATACTATAATTTATCTTTAATCCTGTATTGCATTTCTATTCTTTAATATACTTATTTTATACAAATTGCAGAATGTTTTTAATAATTTTTGATTTTTCTAAACAGGAAATTTATGATGCTGATTTAAGTTTCTTGGTAAAATCAGAAGATAGTCCATTGTCAGGTTAGCACTGTTAATTTTATCTCTTTCTTATTAGTTATTTTTGCAAACAAATTGCTGTTAAACGAAATTTGCAATATTGATGTTAAACAAAATTGGCGATTTTGATGAAGAAATTATTAACTCAATTGTTCCCTATGTTTTCAAGTTACTGGATCTATCAATTTTTTATGCTTTATTTGTGTATTGCTAGAATTGTGTATTTGTGTTTTTCGCTACTCCAAATTTTTCTAACATGACCCTATTTGGGGTCACAATAAGTAAGGAAGTTTTGCATTTGCGTACTAATATGCTTATATATAATAAATAAGTAATTGAATTTTTTTTTATACTTGTTAACTGCAATTATTTATCTAATTTTAAATGTATTATATATTTGTGTTTCTGCAATTTGATTTCTGTTGATTTTAATGCTTATTATAACAAAATATTTTTAGGTCAAAACCAACCAGAAATCAGTCAGAATGAAGGGCTTAATCTTGGCATGGTTGAAAATGCTAAAATATTAGACGTAGAAGATTTAATGAAAATGTTTGCCCTAGAAAATGTAACCATTAAAAAAGAATTTGATGACCCGCTTATTGAAGCCATAAAAAATGTTGATGTCGATTTCTTGATGAATGTATGCGATCCAACAACTAAAACCACTCACCCATCCTCTTCAGTTAATCCTTCCAATAATCAACCAGATAAATCTGCTGCCAATGTACAATCATCACTAGTAAAATTGACGAGTATATCACAACTTCAAACTGTTACAAACATAAGGGATAAACAAGTCAATACAGTAGTCAGTGAAACACCACCACAAATACAATCAAAGACAAATTTAAGTGACACACAATTAAACAATTCACTACCTCCAGCATCATCATTACAAAAACAATCAACAGCAAATATGTGTGATACGCAAGTAATTAATCCTGAAAATGAGCAACCGTCATCGATTTCTAAAGCAATCGGTGTGAGCCAGAGCAATAAACAGTTTGAAACCTTTGAGACTGCTTTCCCAGGTTTATCACCTTTTACAGTTTATGTAAATATAAGTAATGAGCTGAATAAGTTGCAAAAAGAAGAAGAAGAAAAAAGGAATTGCTTGAAAGAAGTTGAAAAGATGATAGAGGAGCATCAGAAGATTCTGAATGAACTGATGACAAGAAAGTTAAAAGTAATTAGTTTTATTCACATTCTTCATTTAATATGTGTTTGTTTTGATCTTCTCTATTGCTGGGCAGGGATGCAGAAAATTCTCAAAGCCTAATATAATATCAACGCTTAGTGTTTTTTGGTTTAAAATTTTTCCTAAAACTGTGGCACTTTTTTTTTTCAGTTACAATAACTTTTTCAAAATACTTTTGTAAAGTGCATATATTGTTAAAATTTTTTGATGAAAATTTTTTTGTTTTACACAGAAATAATTATCATATGTGTTAAAAATAGCACAATTCAAAATTTATTGAAATAGTAATAATTTATAAAATTTAATTTAAGGTCCTACTCATAATTTTAAAGAATTCTAACTAATAAATAAACTAATGAATAAACAAGTTAACATATATATATATATATATATATATATATATATATATATATATATATATATATATATATATATATATATATATATATATATATATATATATATATATTTACAGGAAAAAATTTTATGAAGTGATAAAATTTTTGAAAATAGGTTGCCCCAGGGCAGATATGCATAATGTAAGACAACGCGTGAACTTAGTTCGTGGAATTTTTTTTTTTTAGTATGCTAATAAAGAAGAAGAAAAAAACGGTCAAAGTTTCCTACAGTCAGTATTATTTTGTACTATTATAGATTGTAAAATGAGTAATACAAGAAAGCATGATTATTTTAGTTTTAAAAAATTTGAAAAGCGTTTTTTTTTAAAAAATATTTATCAAATGCTAGCATAGAAATTTTTTTCTGAGTGACTTAGAATTCAGACATGCAAAATAAGATAACTTAATAATTGGGTTTGATTTCTTCAAAAAACAGCTGAAGTTAAGGAAATAAATGCTGGTATACATAATTATCAATATAGAGCTTTATTGCACTTTTAAAACAATCTGTAATTTGCTAGCAAATTTCATCAGAATTAGGTAGCAACTGAAAAGTAAAAATTAATTACAAGCGTCAATAAGTTTCTTGCAGAAAGTCTTTTAATTGAGATCATGTTAGTAGAAAGTTTTTAATCTTATCTACGTCTACTCCAGTGCAACTTGATTTTCTCTTGGACATATTCTGCACCACTGTAGGGAGGTTAACTTCTTTCAGGTAAACACCACTTCCTCAAATCTGAGGTACACCAAAAGTTTTTTCGTTTCTCACTCTTTTACTAAATTTAGTTTACAACAATGTTTGAATTATATTAGGTATAATGTTTGGTACAGTATAATCTCATCCAGCTCTTATTTCATTAAACTCTACTTTCATCTATTTATCTGAATATTTCTGTTGAAACCCTTCATTAAAACAATTTTTAAAATCCATTTTTAATTTTATTGTTTGTTTATTAGTTTTAAAAGTATTTTTATATTTGTGTCATTTTCAGTTGCAAATCGAAGAAGATAATCTTATAGATCGAAGAAAAACTCTGACTTGTGCTTTGTCTCAATGTGTAATTAGTGACTCCTGTGAGTATAATTGCTGTTTTAGAATTAAATTTTTAGAAATTTTCTCCCTGACATAAATTTTAACCTGATTTTACTTATGTTTAAAATTTTAATTTGTGAATGTTTAGAATTTTCTTGGCACAAATACACTAATTTTAAAAATGTCAGAGATTTAAGAACTGCGTTTTTTGTTACGTTAAATTCTGATTTGCAATTATGTTTAGCTGTTAATTTTTTTTAAAATTTAAGTTAGCTTTATAACTTATACTTCCTTAAATTTCATCTATATCTGATTAAGTTATAAGATTCATTTTCTTTTATTAAACATAACTCTTTTTAAATGTTGCATGAAATAATTTAAATTTGACAAACTTGTGCTTTTCTTGTATATCTTCTAGAAAATTACACTATTTTAAATTTACTTTTAAATATTTTGGTTTTGCTAATTCTTTTATAACAGCTGGAATTTTTTTATAAGGTTTCTTATTGCTCTTTTCTATGTTATCATTTTTATGGCTGCTGTATATACCATTACATGGAGAAAAAAATTCTTAGAAGAATGTTGAAATTTCAAATTGAAAAGTCATACTAGTTCAGAATAAGCAATAAATGAAACAAGTAAAACAAATTTAGTCTTCATTTTATAGCTTTGTGACTGGTTTGAAATGTTATATATATATGTATTTTTTGCATTCAAAATAATTATAAACATTGAAAGAGTTATAATAATATTTTGATTAATTTAAATATATTAAATCTAAAATATTTTCTTGTTATTCAGTTAAATTCTATGATTTGTTTAAAATCAAAATCATGAAGAACAAAAACAAGAGATTGGTTAATTTTTCAACTTAATGTCAATTATTCAACTAAATGCATCGTAATCTCTGATTATGATATTGACCGTAATTTCTTGCCTATAATGTGCGTATTATCTTTCAAAACAATGTGAAAAATCGTCATTGCGGGTAATCTGGCACTGCGGATAATATCTCAAAACTATTTCCCCTCCCTTAGCCATAGTAAATTTCATAGCAACTTTCGTCAACCATAAAGATTAAGGGAATATTCACACTGGATGCAAAGACTTTGCATACACTAATTCAGAGATGAGAACCTTATTGGTTATATAAAATTACCGTTGAGAAACTCACCAATCTGGTTTTTGTTCGCATCTCCAAATTCGCATGTGCGATTTTTTTCACATCTAGAGTGAAGGCTCTTAAACATTATCTCGTGCATGCTCTTTCCTTTCCTAACCGATGCCCGCTAATTCATATGTGATATAGATTCTGCTGATGGGAGTTTAAGCGTGAGATTGCTAATTCAATCAAATTATCCCTACTTAGTATAAAATATTCCCATCTTCAGGGATGAGATTTTTCCGCTTTTTAGCGGATTTCAGGCTTTTTCGCTTTTGTCACTCGAATTTCAGCCTTTTTATCAAAAACTCAGATTCTCTAACAGTTTTTTTTAAATAAATATTCCGCCTTTTCTGAAAATTCAGCCGTTGAAATAAAATAATTATATTTATTTTCGATTTGATATATAGATATAATTCATCGAAAGATATATAGAAAATTCTAACTACGCAGCTGCCAACCCTTCCGCATATCTACTTATTTTAGCTATTAGCTTTTACTAGCAGAAAATAAGATTTTCCTCATTTTTACCCGTCCACTTGAAAGCTCATTTTCGAAATCAGGGCGTCGCTGCATTTTAATATCAAACATCAATTTTGGTGTTTACCTGATTTAAAAGTTGAGCATTGCGATTCCTATTCTCGTGATTTCAATATCGTTCATTGCAATTCTTATTTACGAGATTTAAAATCCAATATCGCGATTTGTATACAGGCGTTTTTAAAATTCTATGTAATGATTCATATTCACACGAGTTTATCTGATGTCGTGATTCGTTTTTGCAGTTGTAATATCCAACATCTATTTTCGTGTGATTTAAAAATTACCCTTTTACATGTGATTTAAAAATGAGGCTTATTCATGTAATTTAGAAAATATGCATCGTAATTCGTATTTATGCGATCTGAAAGTTACGCATCATGATTTGTATTTTCAAATTTTTGAAATCCAATGTCGAGTTTCATTCACGTCATTTCAATATCGTGATTTATATTCATGCGATTTTAAAATCCTTTATCGCGATTCTTGTGAAAAGTAAGTTTTTTTCTTGAATTAGCTATACAGTAGGGAACCGATTATCCGGAACGATCGGGGCCATCGCTATTCTGGATAACTGATTTTTCCGGTTTTCTGAATTGCTACAAAAAGCCGTTTGTTAAACCCAACTAAAAAAAAATATTTGGTAAGAATCTTGAAAAAACGAAGTAATACACTAATGATTATTTCCAAAATGATGGTAGGGTATACATCTGTCAAAAAAGAAAGAGAAATCCTAAAATTTTATGAGGAAAAAAACATTTTTTTTAAAAAAAATGGCGGGAAAATTTATTGAATTTCGTTCCGGTTTTTTGGTTTTCCGGTTTACTGATTTCCGGATAATGGGTTCTGTACTGTACGATAAATGTGGCAGCTTTTCTATCGGTGATTATTGCTGTATATGTATATATGCATCACAACATCGGCGAAACTGGATGAGAATATGTTACTGATATTTTTGCTATAAATCACGTGATAATTACTCGATCGAAAATTCAGCTTTTTTGCCTTTTGGCCAATCTCACCCCTGCATCTTTTTATCAACATTTCTTCGAAAACACATTTATTTTTTAGCAATCTTAATTTTAAATAAATATCCTGCCCAATGAGAAAAAATTAAAAGTTTGAAAAGGTTTTCTATTTTATTTTACTCTGCTCCATATTTTGAGCTATGAAACCACAAAAAGGCTTTGCGAAGAAACAGATTTTCTGTGATAAAACCCATGTAAGATAGTGGATACATTTATCTTATTAAACATTAAATAATTTAGGATCTGGTTAATATTATTTTACATTATTATTAATATTATATTTTCTGTACTTTAATGGTAATTTGTTTATTATTATTATTTGTTATCAAGACTTCATATGTGGAATCTGTGGCTTAAAACTCTAATAGTGACAAGGAATTGTCTTATAAGAAAGCTGCAATATCTGAAGTTAATGTGTTACAAACACAATAATGCTGACTTCAGTGATTGTTTTTGTTGCTGACTTCCTATATTGAAATCCCAGATATGACTAGTATATGTTATTCCTTCCGAACATAAAATATTCTAAATTGTAAATTGATCATGGGTTAGAATCCAATTGTTACCAAATTAACTAAGGAAGGTTTTGGCAGTAATATTAAACTAAAATATTAATTTTGAGGCAAATGATATTTTAAATTAATATTACAAATTCTATTTCTGTCATTACTAAAAACATATTCAAATTAAAATCAAAATTTTCTGCCCTACTGAGGTTTAATTCAAACTAATATTAGTGGTGTAGCTCAAAAGATTAAGATTGCCAACTAGAGAGTGAGGAATGATTCAGCTTAATTGGTAAAAAAAATTTAACAAATTATTTACGGGTGATTTTAGTGGGATGCAATTTTCCTTTTCTAATCTTAAATGTTCAGTCTTAGGACTTTTGTGTGGTTTGTCTATTTCTTAACCCCTTCAGGACCAAAGGATGGAGGAAAGTGAGCTTCCCCAGCCATGCGAAATCCGAGTTTAATACAAGACATAATATGAAAATACTATAGTGAGATCATGCCCGTATGATCTCGTCAAGCTAGAGTCAGAAAGGTTGGTTTCATGTATGATATTGTGGGCTATGAAGAGAGAATTGCATGCGCACAAATGAGTTATAATGGCACAGTTCTGAAGGGGTTAATGCAAGAAAAGCAAAATTTAATATTTGGTTACATTTTTTGTTTTAAAAATTTATCAGTAGTGCACTGAACAATGTATTTGTGAAATATTTAGTTATTTTTATATATCTTTTGAATCTAGTATTTTTAAGGAATAAAATAATGTAATCAGGGGTCTGTCTAAGTTTTTCTGAGAGGTACCTATTTTGTGAAAATTTAGACATAATTTGTGAAAATTAAAAATTATATTAAAAATAGGGTAAAAATATGGATTTATCGTTTCTTATGGGTTACAAAAATGAAATTTTAGGAAAAAGTATTTTGTGAAACTACCGTTTTTCCTAAAGTTGAATTTGAAAAGGTACCGCTAAACGGTAGTAAATCTGGCTTGGGCAGACCCCTGGTAAAGGACTTCAAACTCAATGATTCCCAATCTTGGTGCTTCCACCTTGTAGTGGTGATTGGGCTTGTGTGCACTGTTGATCCCCTGAGCTATGCCGGCGGTAGCTTAGCTACTGGCAGGGTCTCCCATGCCGGACAGGTCAGTGGGGGAGGTGCCAGACAAAGAGTGGCACCCTGGTCCTCCAGGTTGGGGGTTGAGCATAGAGCAAACAGCTCTATCTCATGAAAAAAAAAATTTGTTCTGAAGATCCATCTCATAAACACCCTGTGATAATGTGTGCTACTGCTCAATAATTAGTAACAGTAAAAGGAAATGAAAGTAGTGAAAAAAGTGATAAAGGAAATCTGTCTCTTCACTAACTGGGTGAAGTCTTGACAAAAGCCTTATGCTCTCAATATAATGAAGAGATGTAAGTATTTTGTAAACATTGTGCATTGTTATATTATTATTAACCAAATTGCTTATTAAAATGCCTTCATAATGTTCATCTTAAGTATGTACATATTTTTAAGATACCAAAGTTAGTGCTCACCCAGTAATTATATCAATTCCTAAATAAACTTGAGTCATTCTTTCTATTGAAAACAAATAACTGATTATGATGTATCTTTTAAACTGCAATAATTTTTTCTAGTTTTTTTGTTTTATTTTTTATTATTTTAATCTTTATGTGTTGAGTAGTAATTCCTATATGTGCCATGTTCAAATAAATTACTATTTTTAGAAAGCATGTATTCAAAAAATATGTATATATGCCAGAGATATATCTTCATACTAAATATAAATGTATGTTATATAATTTTGAACATATTTATGAAAACCATAATTTGTAATGTGTTGGATGTTCCTCGTGTGGTGTAGAATTTTGTACTTTTAATAACTTGTTAAAGCTGTTTTGAACAAACAAATATTTATCAAAAGAAAGGAAATAACCTGAAATTTATTGAGTATTCCACATTATTTTTGTTTTTCATCCTTAAAAATGGTTTTCTTCAATTAAATCTAAGATGTGAATAAAAAAATAACAATACATTGTTTATACATAGTATCAGGTATGTAAATTAGTAATAAGACTGGCAACATAGCATTCGATACAGCTACTGTGCACATACCAAACTTTCAAAGGTGCTAAGTAAATCTAATGTATATGCATTCAGTACCTGTATATATACATATATATTATACAAATATGCACACAGTCGAGCCTCGATTAATCATTTCTCAAGGGACCATTCATTACAAACAATAGATATGGGAAAACTATGGTTGTGTGTGGTTATACATCCAATGATGACCGTAAGTGTATGAAAATTAATGAATTTACAACAAGTATAAAAAATTTTAATTGAAAAATTAAAGAAACCATTCAGTACAAATGATAGATACAGGAAAACAATAAATCCGGGTCAACTTTTTACATCCAATAATGGCCAGAAAATATATAAAAATTAATGAATAAGTATAAAATATTTTAGTTGAAAAATTTAAGTTTTTCCTGCTGAAATATTTAAGATTCAAAGGAAGGAAAAATAAGGAACAAGAAGAAGGAATTTGGAAAAATTAAAAAATTTATTTATTTAGAATATTTGGAAATTTGTTCTCGTTCTTATCAGTGCGAATAATAAATTTCCGACATTTTTTATAGATAGCTGTTAATTTTCTGAAAGTTTGTATAAAAACAAAAAGTTCCTCTTTGTTCAAGGCCTTCTGCAAATGTTTGCTCGAATTGATTTTCTTAAGTTCAGTTTTATAAACGGTATCACTATACCCTTCTTCAGCTTCTACAACCATTTCTTAATCGGCATTAACATCAAACTTGTTGTTTGAGACGTTTTACCTAGACTGTAACAAATGTATATTTTATTTATCATTACCATCAGGAGTTACTGTTTTTTTTCACAAAATAAATTAACTTCAATATTTTTTTCAAATATCTGTAGAATTTCTGAATGATAAATGCCGATCTAGATGGAAAATATACTATTGAAAACAATAATTTACTAACAGTGAGCTGTATAAAAATTCACATTTTCCTCCAGTTTTTGAATTTTTGAAGTCGCAGTAACATTGTATTAAAATATCAGTGTTCTAATCACCATATAGAAAAACATCTTGCTAAGTGATGAAAATATAACTTATATTTATGATGAAATATGCACAAATAAATTGTATCAAAAATTGATTATTTATGTGCGTGATTAAGAACTTGAGTATTGTAATTACATTGTAGTTTAGGTAACAGGATCGTCAAGATAGCATGGAAAACCATTGCAAAAAATGGAATTATTATACATAATGAAATTAGCATGACAAAAGCTTGTCAATAAGTAATTATTTAAATTTCGTGATTTAAAACTAGCATGCATAATGAAAATTGGAATTTTTAAAACTATGTGGGAATGCATTCCAAAAACTGACAAAAAATGGCTGAAAAATAATTTGGATTTATTATGAACTATGCAAAAATAGTGCATGTTAAAATGTTATTGTTTAAATGTGCGATTGGAAACTCTTGTGTCTTAATATTGTAGTAAAAATATGGGATTTTAAAAATCATGTAGAAAAGCGTAGTAATCATATTGGGTAATTTTGGAAACCACATGAAAATTATTAGTTATAAATGCCTATGAGAATTATTGATACATCGCTTGGATTTATAATGAAATCGGCAAAAATGACGCGAGTCAAACAAATGATTAGTTCAATTCAAACTCCGCTTTTGGTAATATCGTTTTAAATATATTGTGTTTTTTAAAACCACCTGGAATTTGGTAGCCATACCCATTAAACAGTGATTGAGGGATACAGATTTATAATAGTATTTGTTCGAAGTGAGTACATCAAGAAGTGATCACTCAAATGTGCCATTCAAAATCTTTGATTTTTTAATTTATTTTTAAGCATTAACAGTCGGCGGGTTTTTGTGAAATAAAAAAAATTTAAATGTTGTAATGCTATGCCAATAAATATTTGTTGTTAATTTGCTATAACCTTTTTAAAATAATCGAAGTCACTATCAAAATTCTACTATTCAAAAGTTCTTTTTAATACAATTACTATACAAATATTAATTAATTTTTTAATTATGGAATCCATTTATATATCATAAGTGTATGATACTTTAAACTAAACTCATTAAATTGACTTTTTATATTAGATGCTGTTACTATAGATAAAAATCAAACTTCACAACGGCCGATTGAAGATGTAAAAGAAGAAATACGTACAATAGATACGTCCACATTACTGAAAGTGGTGAACCAATTGCCAGAAATTGCTGATGTTGAGACTTTGTATAGTTCTGCAACTACTTTTGCAACTCCTGTTTCAAATACGAGCCTAACTAACTCCTCAACTTTACCTTCTGAAAACCTGGAGTTACAAAAAGAAAAAACTTGTAAAAGTTCAAAGCAGTGTGCACCAGAAGATAGTGAAGATATTATAATCATTCCTGCAGAAAAGAAGGTTGTCCCAGTTATAGATCTTGTTGATTCGGAGTCTCCCACTAAAAAGTTTGTTGCTGGTTTTCTTTTATTTATAGTTTAAATTTCAATCAATTTAAATATTATTCTATTTTTTTTTATATATATAAATAAGAAGAATAATCTTAGTAAATTTTTATTGTATTGCTGGTAATATTAAATGCTGACTAAAACAAATAAGTTTGTGTGCATTGTTTTCATTTTTAAATTTATATATTTTAGTTTATTTTCATTTGAAATGAAGAATCAAAATTCTTAACTGGGTTTTATTTGTTCTTATTATATGAGAATATGTATAATCATGTATGTCTCAACATCCTATTTTTTTATCAATTGGTGCAGTTATGACTGAAGTATAAACTGACTAAACAAAATATTAGTCAATGCTCACTAATTTTTCCCTAACCTGTCCAAACTAATCTGTACTCTGGTGAATAAATCGGGTTGAGAAACACTTTTTTAAACCATGTCATTCCAGTTCTAGACTTGATAACTAATTAGATTTGGTCTAGATGTGAATCCACAAAGTTTTGTGAGTATCATCATATCAAATTTTTAGCTACTCTCGCAGGATTTAATCATGCAATTTCCCATAATTGTAGGAATTTTTCTGAAATTTTGATGTTTTACAGTCTATTCCAAAATGTTCCATATTTTTAGGAAGTTCAAGTCATATTAATTTTAAAGATACTAACTGATAGCAACACCGAATCATCCAAAATGTTAAAATAAGCACGCTGATGATACATGAGTGGTCATCTCAGTATGTCAGCCTAATTCAGGACCAGAAAACACCCTTAAACTATAGACATACCTCCGGTGTGATAAAACTTTTTATAATTTCTCTTGGGGGTGACTATTTTTTTTATCCTGTGAGCTTTTATTCTAGTGATAAATTATTTAACTATCTTTCAAAATTAGTAGATAATATAAATGATTCATGAAGTATAGCATAATATGCCAGTCATCATATGCTATATGATATATCATGAGGGCCATTTTTTAAAGTGAGAACCAATTGCGCATTGTGTCTATATATCTTGTCCGTTCATGGTCATCAACTGTGGCAAGTCTTTCACTCCACCACTTTAAGCTTCAGGTCTCTGCTGGTGTTGGTTATATGGTTATACTGCTTTGTTGTCACCATGTAAATGAGTAATCCTGCTAATTATAAAATGCGTTCAATGATTCAATTTTTAAATACAAAAAAAGTTAGTCTTGTTGAAGTTTATGGGGAAGGTGTAATGAATAATGGAAATGTGCGTAAATGTCATAGGCTTTTTAATGAAGAAAGAACGGATGTTCTTGACAAAGAACGATTTGAATAGCCTATTGTCGTGATGGGATACAAAAGCTGGTGCCCTGACTTGACTAATATTTCAGTGTTAATGGTGACCATGTTGAAAAGTGAATAAATGTTCATATTTTAGTTTGTTATACAATTTACGTTCATAAATAAAGTTTTGTTTACTTAATTACAAAATGGTTCTTATTTAAAAAATGACCCTTGTCGTTAAATTTTTTTTTTATGTTTTAAATTTTTTTTACAAAACTTATTATTATTTTATGATTTACCAAAATTAAATAATTATTAAAATGTTTCCTTTGATGTATTTTTTAAACTTTATTTTTAATTTTAATTCTTTGTTATATGCGTAAATTAAATATTTTTGTACTAATTATTCATTATTCTTTTTTTACAGCAAAGATATGAACGAGCCTAATCTAGGTTAGTAAAATGCTAACAAGAATTTTATAACATTCAACTGTAAAAATTTAGTATATTGTTTAGTAAAATTAAATTTGTAAATTTAAAGATTGTTGTATTAATTTATCAACTGAACGAAATGTTGTTTTGTCTTATTTTAGCTCAAAACTTCTCTGAACTTATTGTACATAAAACAGTTGTGAATTCCATAAAGGTAATGCTTTTTGGTTTATTGTTTGATTCTTGAACTTAATAGGTTTTGCTAATACAAATTTTAATTTGTCAAATTAAATATGTTTTTTAAATCAAGATTAAGTGCTATTGTTTAGGAAATCACTGCTTGTTTCTATTGTTTTGTGAATTAAATCTAAGTAATTGAAGCAATGTTATGAACCAAGGCGTGGCAAGAAATTTTCTTTTTGGAGTGTTATTCAAAATTTCTAGTGTGTATATTATATATTTGAAAAATATCTAAAGTTTATCGACACCACTTTGCTGATTACTACATGATTACTTTGCTGATGACACTAATTGTATATTTTAATACAGTTATTGCATTAGTTATGTAATCCAACTTTTCTGCACCTTATCTTTAATTAACCAATTTTTTAAAACTTTCTGTGATTTTCAACTTGATCTTCCATTTTGAAATCTATTGGTCCAGTCAAAAAACTTTTAAAGTGTAACAAATTTGTTCCCATCTGTAAATATTTTCATGATAAATGCTTTGTTACTTAAAACATTATGGCAAAGAGATACTATAAAGTGTACTTATTTCTTAATTCTCAAGAGCTGGTATTACTATAATTTTTATTTTTCATTTTAAGTAGCAATCCAATTTGGGAGACGATTTTATTACACTTTCATTTTAATGTTAGGAAATGTTTTAATACTGTTATGAAAGTATTAGAACATTCAGGGTATTATTCATCACAGTATTCTACTATGTTACATATACAAACAATAATGATAGAAAACTATAGAAATTTATTTTACTTAAAATTACCCACTGGAATTTCCAATATTTTTTAACTCAACAAAGATTCTTTCTATGATATTTTAAAAATAATTTATTATTATTCATAAACCTGGAAGTCTGAGTGTTTTTACAATGTCACTTAAATTATTCATTTGCTAGACCCTTCAAATGCATGGAAGCATTGTATTGTAAGAAAACTCTAGAATGTACCATATGTAATAATACAAGGGATTTAATTTAATAATTAATTTTTCTTTATTTAGTTTCTTTGGTTTTCACAGGTATTTTTAATTTTTTCAGCATAAGGAGATTGTAGTTTTGATTTTAATATTTAAGGTGGCTGCACAATAGGGAGAACTGGGAATTTTATCAGTTGGAGATTGGATCTTTCAATTATCAAAAATCAGTGAATGTAATAAAAATGCCATTATATAAAAAAAAAAGAATTATTTTTTTTTACTTAATGGCATACATAAAGAAAGTATCTAAAATACCAATATTTTTTTCAAAAAAAAAATTGCTTTTGCAATAATAGTTTTTAAATTATTAATTTTCAACTTTAATGTGTATAATATGAGTGTTTTGTAACGTATGATGAAACTGAAAAATTAATTATAAAATATGTAGGCCACTGGTTATAAAAAGTGAGGAAATTTTTCAAAGTCATAGAAAAGTTGGAATTTTTTTTGAAGTGTCTGTGGCCAATACTTTTACCATATATTACCATTATTAATTATAAACGTTTTTGTGCTCTTGATCTAATTGTGTATGGTATTATGCATTAATCAATTATTTCACTTCTTTTATACATATTGCATTTTACTGTTAATTTAAAAACAAACTTATTTTTCATAGCTGACGGTATAAGAATTTCTTTTACAATAAAATGTTTTATTTTTGTAGGTTCATGATGGTTATTTGTATTCTTGTTCAAATGATTATACAGCCAAAAGATTTAACCTGAAGGTAATCATTGAAATTTTTGAATGATAAATTTAATGTTAAGACAACGGTATAATTTTTGCTATAAAATTACAGTATAATCCCATCTTCTATGAGTTTTAATGTATATATTAGACTCTCAACAAGATATGGTTAGAAATGGCTCTAACTACTATCAACTATTATATATTCTTTTTTGAAATAGTAGTGTAAAATGGGGTCAAAATGGCAAAAACTAAACATACTTACGAGCTTTATTTTTCAATACAGTATATTTAGCAATGTAGAAAAATCAAAAATGGTTATTACCAAAATCAAAAATGGCTTTAAGTATTATACTTCGTTATTAAAATAATTTTTTAATTACATTTTTGTGTTTTTAGATTTTTAATTTTTTATAACTGTTTTTGTATTTATTTTTATTAGGATTCGAAAGATACTGTCTTTTATCTGCATTCAAAGAGAAATGTCCTCCAATTGTGTATTGAAACATTTAGTGACTCTACTATTGTTTTTACCCTTTGCTCAATGGACAATCGTCTATCCTCATTTAAAGCCAAGGTAATGCTTACTACTGGTGTTTGGATAATAATGCATAATATTAACGTTCATATTCAGAGAGTGTGTTGAAGCAAATATCTTGTAACTAATTAGAATTCACCTATGTACTTGAGCTTATTTTATGTGTTTATGTTTATTTAATCATTATTTTAATTTTCAATTGTAGTTTCAAATTTGAAAGGTATGACATTATTTTGATTTAGGTATCTAAGAACTGTATGGTTCTGTTTTCAAAACAATCTCAATTTATTATTATATTTTTTTAATAATTTTGTAGTATGGCAATTTAAACATATGCAGTAGAGTCCCAATTATCCAAGTTTCCGCTTTAACCCAACTATGAAATATATCAACGATTTTTTTTTTGTTCTCGTTTATATTTTGTTTTTAAAACAACCACTGAAAAAAGTTCTGAATTTTATCTTCCAAACACTCGGAAAAACAAGCTGACATACAACACGTGATCACTGATGAAATTATCTTTAATATCGTCAGTAATGAAAATGAATCTAGCAAAGATAATTAAGACAGTGATGAGGAAAATAAACATTTAAAAATTTCTCATACAAATAAATTTCAAGGTATTGAAAATGTTATTGAATATATAGAATAGGGGTGGCCAAGCTCCTACATAGTCGAGCCATTTTTCAAAATTTTAAATTTTTCGTGAGCGCAATTAAATACGTATTTAAAGGTGTGCAAAAAAGGTATTAATTTTTTTTTACATAAATTATATTTATTGAAAATATGCGTATTGAATTTAAAATTAAACACATTTATTTTACTTCTCTTGATAATTCTTTAAAATTTAGTGAATAATTGGTGACAGCACTTCTCAGCAATTCTTTGAGATGCTTGTTAGTTAATACTGATCGGTGTTTGGATTTTACTAATTTTAAAGAGGAATAAAATTATTCAAATGAGTACGTTGCTCCAAATATTGAAATCATTCGACAAGCAGCCCTTTTTAATACAGGATACTTCGAATCTGGTACAAATTTCCAAAATTTAGTAATCAACGTCGAATTATATTTTAATTGTTATGCTTGACCTTTTTGCACCTGAATTAGCTCTAATTCTCCCGATGCTCTTTTTGTGTCATAATTATATTGGAAATGGAAAACTCACCTTAAATTGAACAGCGTTGAACTTTCATATTAGTTCTCAGTAATTTAAAAAACATTTTGAAACACATATGGAACGATAATAATTTTTTTAAATCTAATAGCACAAAAAGGAAAAGAGAACTCGGGTACATTTATCGAGAGCCGCATGTGGCTTGTGATCCGCAGGTTGGGCGTCCCTGATATAGAGCAACAAAAAGAGGTGACACCAGCCTTCCTGTTATCTCTAAAAAAATGGCAAAACATTGCTGCAGAAAAGTGCCTAAGTAATGTAAAAGTAAAATCCATTAAGGACTTTTTTAAGTAAAAGCTCTTTAATTCTCGTAAAGTATGCTCTTTAAGTGTTTTTAAGTAAGATTTTTAATTGTAATATGAATTGTATGTGGTGAACTTGTATAAATTTTGTATTTCTTAAATACATGAGATTTATACCTACTCTTTTTCTTTCCTTTTTTATACTCTTCGCTTTAACCGAGTCTTTCGGTTACCCGAAATAATTCCACATTATCTTAGATAATCGGGACTCTACTGTATTCTAAAAAGGAAAATAAATGTTACATTTATTAATTATAAAAATTTCTTTCTTTTAGGATGGTGTTCTTTTAAAAACCTACTCTTTAGAAGGTATTTGTGCAGGTATTTCTAATGGATGGGGAAAAGTATATGCTGGCCTTAAAAGTGGTTTAATTGTGACCTGTAACCGAAAAGTAATTATATTTTCCCTTAGAACTATTCCTATATTAAGAAAGAATTGATTAAGAACTAAATATTATAAAAAAGAGAATAAACAGTTATTCGATTATTTATTTATTTCAGATCTGCCTCTTTTAATTAATTTTTGTAACATAATTATGAATAATTTTTTTCCTCTCTACAGGATTCAAAAGACCTTGTAAGAAATTTAGAACCCGTGAAAAGTCTAGCCTGCACTATGCAAGGAGGTTTACGTGTTATTATAATTTTATCTGTGAGTGGTCAAGTTGCTGTAAGAGATGTTGAGAGAAATGGGTTATTAATAAGATACATCAAAGCTCACAATGACACGCCTCTCTTCATGAATGTTTATAATGATTATGTGTATCTAAGTAGTTCAGTTCTTCTCACAGCAACTAACCTCTCTGTAAGTTTCATTTTTTATTAACTGAAATACTTTAAAATGTTTACTAAAACCAATTTTACTTTTATTTAAATTGAGTATGTTTTTATCACAATTACTGTACCTACCTGAAAAATATTGATACATATTTTTGCTTTTGAAAGAAAAGGTAAAAGTAACAGCAAAATATTGTGTGCTTTTGCTTTCTTATTAAAATAGTTTTATGGATTTTATTTTTATATTTATTTACCAAACCACTAATGTTTAAAAAAAAAACGCTTTCTCAGTTTAAATTCTATAGCATTCCTATAAAATTATTTTAAAAACTAAGATATAAAATACTGCCATACTATGTTATTGAAGTTTGGGTTTTAATTATAACTTTCCCAATTAGAGCCATGCTATTACTGTTTCTATATTTTTACACAAATAAAAAATTAGATATTTACCAAAAGTTTGCAAGAAATTTTTTTTAATGCTTGCATTATAGTTTATTAAACAAGTTAAAAGTTATTCGCATGAATATTTTAATCCTAAAAGTAATGAAAGAAAACTCTCTACCTTAAAAATTTCTACATTGTTGTTGCTAAATTTGTTTGTGAAAAAATATCACTTCACAATTTGTTTTAGAAAATGAGACTACTTATAAAAGTGTATAATTTGTGATTTCTAGTTGTTACTGAAGCAATTAGGTAAATGTTTTGAGAAGTATGTCTATATGGATGCGAGAATACTTAATATTTTTATATTTATTTCTTATTTCGAGGTTTGTCAATTCTTGAGAATGACAAACCGTGGTTGTTATAGAGTTACCAAGATCACTTCTTTGAAAGCTATTTTTTCTTCATGAAGCTGCAATTTTCTTGAATACTTGTTATTACTTGTGAGCTGACTCCTTATTTAGGCAGAAAATATTTTAAGCTTATTTTGACTTGGTAATTATTAAAAACAACATTATGTTTTCCATTTATTGCTAAGAGAATTCCATACTTGATTAGGCAAAATATAAATTGTTCGTTTTTTTTTATGCATCTTTAGCACCTTTTTTTAAAGCTTAAACTCTCTGCTTTATTCTATGCTGTAAATATCAGTCTTTTATGTTTGCTTTTCCTTTTTGTTCCTGTTAGTGTTTAATTGCCTTTTGGGGCAGAAGGACATGATTTATTCCCTAATTATCATTCGTACTCAATAAAGTTCCTACTACTTTCTGAAATAGGTTAAAAAGAAACAATCACTATAAAGATATTTTGAGTAATTAATATTTATTTATTTTGGAAAAAGTTCATAAATTTCTATTGCTGCAAAAGTGTTATATTTATTTTTTAATCAAATCTAATAATGATCAAAAGTCATATGTTTGTTTATAAAATTATAATTTTTATGGCATACTGAGTTAAAAAAAAAAAAAAAAAAAAAACAAGAATGGCAATGTCTCTTTGAATTTTATTCAATATCAATGTAATTAATCTCTTCTTTAGACAGGAACTGTTGAAAATAAAATAAAGTTGACTTCTCCAATTACTGGTTTAGCTGCATTTGAAACTAACATTTTCACTACTGCCTTTACTGGTATTGTCAGGTGTTATCATGAAGGAAGGGTTTGTATTAGCTTTTCTTTGTTTAATAAATATTTACTTTTATTCTGTATTAGGGTTTGCTCAGTTTAAACTAATGTGGTTTAAGGCACAGTTTAAACCAAAGATTTTATTTCTTTAAAGAAACAGTACTGTTTTTTTTTAAAGAAAAATTCTTTTAAATTAATTAATTTTCATGATTTAAATCAATACTTTTAATTATATATAACTAAATGAAAAAAATAGTAAGTTGGAGTTGAGGTTCAAAAGTATAGTATGTTTATTAACAAAACCAATTTTTTAACAGTGCCAAAAAATGATGTTATCTAACTACATCTATTCCTTCACAAAACTAAAAAAAATAAAAGGAACACTTGTAAAACTTTTGATCTAATGATTTTATTTTCATGTACTAAGATGAAATTTTAATAGTTTGAAGAAAGTTAGAATTTAGATATATTTATTTAATTTTTTGCACATAATATTAAGTCATGAAATCTGAGACTTTCTTTGATTAAGCATACTTTTTATAATTAATTCAGAAATTCAGATTCCACTCTGAAAATTATGGTCCTAATAATTCAGCCAGGATATTGGTTAAAAGTTTGAGCCTTCTTAATGTCAGTTTCACTTTTTACATATTTTTGTACATCTCTGTAATTAAAAAGTCATATATGTGTGTTTTCTTCAAAACATTATAACAGATTTTTTCAATTTTGTCATTTAAAATTTGTTTCTCTTCCAATTAATAGGTTTTTGACCATTATCTTTTTAAATAATAATTTAATTAAATAATAAAAAAAAAACAATAGAATTATCTTTATATCAGCAAATTTCATAATTGTGTCCTAAAATATTTTGATTTCTTAAAGTAGTAAGTTTGGTGCAGCAAAAAGTTAAATTAAGATTATAAGGGGGCGATTTTCCAACTGCACTCTTGACTGAAATAATTAAAACTAAACTTTACTGATTTGGACTTTCCCCCGTTTTTTTAAGCTCAAGAATTTAAATCTGTAATAAAATATGTTTACTCAGAGAAAGTATGTTTAATTGTCAGATTTTGTAGTCTAATATGGACTTCAAATTAATAAGAATATGTTTGGTTAACCCCTTGAATAATTAAGATTCAATTCTATCATTAGAGTTTTTAATGTGTTAAGTTTTTATATTACGTACTTTACGTTACCATTTAGTGAACATTTTATTAAAAAAAATAGCAGCTGATAATTTTAAAGTAACATTTGTCAGTATTTGCAAGAAAATATATTACTTTTATCCATTAATTAAGGAATAATACTATAATAATATTTATAATAATTTTTTGAAAAAAGATGCCCTTTGCATGTTATTGATTCGTTTATAATAATATTTGTTGCCTTAATTATTTTTAGATGCCTAAGATGAAAATGGCATACGGTGCTGGGCATGAATCATTGACCTGCATTTATGTGTATCAAGGCTGGGTATGTAATAAAGAATCACGTGTAAATTATATGATTAAAAATCTTAACTGTTTATTACAGAATACAATATAAAAATAATTTTAAAATACTTATTTTATTTATATTGAAAATAAAAGAATCGGTTTCTGCTGACAACACATATAAATGAACAATTAATTCAAATAATAATCAATTTTTTGGTATTATTACATTTTAGGCCAGGGATAGAAAAAAAGAAGAATTAAAATCTGTGTATATATATTGTTTTAAAATATAAATAAGATGTTTTTTTGTTTTTTTTTTTTGAATTTACAGTTATAAATTTTTTTAAGAAAAAAAAGTAATAATTACCTGGTCCATGAAATTTTTTAAATGAATAAAATTTTTTAGATTTTATACGAGATAATATTAAGTGCATAATTCTCTGTGGATAAGTCTAGCTGTACTTATCACACATTGTTTTTTAACTTTATAGCATTCGTTTTTGCATAGCTGGACTTCAGTAATAATTTCTTTATCAGTTAATTTGACAATTTATTTTGCACCCAATACTAAGTGTTTAACAAAAAATCGTTCTGCGTATCTTCATCATGTTTAACATCTGTATTATTTCGATGTCATATTTTTTAAATCGCTGTAATCTTTATGCAAAGTGTTCCTGCAAAAAAAAGAAGAGTGAAAAACAGTTTATAAAATAGAGGGCTAAAAAATGCATAATTGTTTGATTATTTCTCTAGGAAGCTAATATTTCTAGGAAAATAAAAGTTATTTTATCCTTTGTCCCAATAGTTGGCGAACAGCAGAAAATTTGGCTTTTTTGCTTAGAAAGTATTCAATGCAAACAATCTAGTAATTAAAAAAAAAATTATTCGATAATTTTTCTAGAACTATTTTTCACCTTCCCTCCTAAATCATTTAAAAATTTCATAAACTTTAAATTTTAAGAATACAAATGCATTAAAATTTATTTGCATTTTATTGTGTATCTCTACACAATTTGTGCTTGGAAAAAATATTACATAAAATTTTACTGGTATCCAATTTCTTTTCTCATCATCTACTTAAAAAATTGTGGTTTTCATGGGTAAAATCAATTGTATTTTAACACAAAAAAGACTGTTAATGTGTACAAATGAAAAATAATAATTTCAAAACTTACTTAAATACAGGGAATAATGGAGACTTTAAAATGAGGTATATTTTTATAGAATGCTGATCTAGGCAAAATATTTAAAAAAAAATTTATTATTGACATTTTTTAATAGAGGTTTTGAAAAATTCATTCAATATATATTAAGTGTTTGGTAATTCTTTATCATTTACATTTGATACAGTGCATTTTCTTACTTCTGTGTATTCTGTGTCTCATCTTGTTTTAAGTAAATTCAGATTGTTAAAACCTTAAAAATCAATTGTTTTAAATTTTATATTGTGAAAATTACATTTGATTTTCTTTGGAATAAGCAGCTGCTGTTCACCATAGGGTAGTATTCCTGGTATAAAATATTTAGTAAAGATATTAACAAGGGGCACTTTCTGGTGGCATAGTCGGTTAAGACATCCATCACACTGCTGGTTGGAGAGTTGGAAGTAGTGAGTTTAATTCGATAAAACAACCAGTGTATCTATGCAGCAAGATGCATGTCAAATTTGTCGTCTCTGAAAGTCTTTTCATTGGTTGTGGTGTAGAAGTTTGGAGAGAGGGGTACCAGCTTAGGCGCTGTTCAAGTTATCTAACCAGGATCAAACTTACATGGCATTCCTAATATAGCTGTTTCAATATAAAGTCCTAAAAATGGGACAGGCTAGGCACTTGGCCCCCGTGGCAGAATCGTGATGACATTGTCGCAGAACATTAGAGAGTTTCTGCAGAAAGATTTTTTATTGGGGGTGCAAGAAATTTTTTTTTTTTTTTATTTACATAATTTTTTTGAAATATTTTTTTTTCCTACGGAACTTTTTTCTCCCTTTCTGCAGAATTATATTTAAAAAAATGCCTTTCTCGCATATGGGAGGTGGGAAAAAATGCTCGTGATTTTTTCGCCCCTACTTCCTTTTGAGAAAAAAAAAATTCCGCAGTGATTGGCTTTAGCTAGAATTTCAGATTGATATTATAAAAGTAATTTCTAAATGGTAAAAAGTAATTTCTAATATTTTCTGTTAGAAGACATCTATGGCTTAATCAGCCAATAGATAATCTTTTTTCCCTTCACACCTTTTTCATGAACCAATGTTAGACATGCTTTTACACTCAAGGGTAGCGGATGTTATTCTATCTGTCCTTTCATTTATATATTTTCGTTATTGTTTTAATAAATATTGTTAAATTTGTTTAACTGAACTATCTTTATTCCACCTCCCTGAAATCTCCTTTAATCTCCTCCCATAAAACCATTTTCCACAATCCTATTATCAATAAAAATTTGAAATTTTCAAAATAAAATATCCTGCCAAATATTAATTGTAAAACTATTTTTAGGTTTTTACTGGAAATAGAAATGGAGTTGTTTCAGTTTTTAAATTTGATCCTTTTAGTGAATATCAATGTCAGGTAAGTTATTTTATTTTTTTTTGTTTATGTTTATTATGGGCATAGAAATTTTGCCTGTTAACTTTCTTTAGCTGTTCTGATCACATTTGCTAATATTAATTTTAGCTAAATCTGCTACAACATTTGTTTCTAGAAGCTTAAGAGACCTTTCACCTCTTGATTATACTTAACTGCTGTTATTAACTGTAAGTTCATTAAACACGGGAAAAAAATCAAGAAAATTAAAATTCTAATCTAAAATGTAAGATGGTGAGGATAGAGGCCTCATATAAAATTATGATTTTCTCAGGCCATGGACATTGAGAGGATTCAATTAAACTGCATTGGTTAAAAATAAATACGTAAGATACATTTAAATTATGATAAATACTTACAGAAAGTGGCACATCGGCTTCATATAATTATGAAGATGAGCCATCGGTTGATATGGTGTTGGTTTTATTTATTCTATGAAATTGTTTTTTTCAGGTTTCTTTTAATATGATAATGTTATTAAAAATCAAATACAAAAATCTAATATTTTTACTTATACAGTTTATTATAGTGAACACTCAGTTGTAGTGTACATTTTTTTATAGTCCCATCGGAACTGTTATTTCATCCGCTTTCTGTGAACAGCTAAGAAATTAGTAATTCGTTTATAATGAACTCAAATTTCCTTTTAGACGGTTTTTAAATAAATGTTTCAAAATTCAAAAGTATCTAATTATAACTTTTAAAAATGATATTATATACTTTGTAAAAAATGGTAAAATGCAAATAATTTCATGTAAAAGAATAAGGGAAATGGTTCCAGAAAATGCTGGAAGCCAAAAAAGGCAAAGCATTTAAAAAATGACGATAATATGAAAGATAAACTTCTAAAAAATTGTAGGGAGCTTCCACTTCCTCCTTTAAAAAATACTATAAATGATTACGCTCTAATTGGAAATTTTTTTATTGAAAGAAACTTGCTACAAGGGAACTAATTTGTTGAGATACTCCTGCAATATTGGAAGAAACACTTTGATATTTTTTGAATTTTTCAAGAAATAATTTAAGGACTAGTTTGTAATTTTAGAAGTGTTTAGTTCATGCGATCTTTCATACTTTGCAATAAATTATAAAATAAAACAAGTATTTTAGAACACCCTATGCCAGAAAATCAGGCAATAAGCTTGTAACATGTATCAATTACTTAGGTTGTTATTTTCAATAACTGCATAAAATTTTGTAAATCTATCTTAAATATTTATGGAGATATGATTATATTTATGGAGATACGATTATTTTTTTTTATAAAAAACTAATTTTTCTATCCTATGTTTTTTTGCTATAACTTTAAAAATATACAAAAAATTAAACAAAATATTTGGTGCAATTTCAAAATTATTGTTGTAAAATTTAAATTAATTTTTTTTTAAAAAGTGCAAAGGATCTGAATTTATTTTAAGTAGTTCTTTAATATTTCTTTTATAGTCGCATGCATTAAAAAAATTTTGAATTATTTCTTCATAATCCTGTAGTAAATCACATTTGGCGACTAATGGAAAAAATCTGATTTAAATATCATAAAACTTAAAAAGTTTCAATTAGTTTTTGTACTTTTCAAAAAAAAAAAAAAAAAAAAAAAAGCTCATAATAATCAAGGATTTTCATACATTTTATTATGTACATAGTATTGCAAATTACAATACCTTATAATAACTGAACAGAAAGAACAAAATTAAATATGTGAAAAACCCTTTATTGAGCTTTTTTTTTTTTTTTAAAAAATTAAGACCAAAAAATCAGTTTTTTATAAAAATGTTCAATTGTCTATAAATATTTAAGCTAGATATATGAAATTTTATGCAATTATTGCATAAAACAACCAAAGTAATCGATACAAGCGTATTGCTCGATTTTTCTGGCATAAGATGTTCAATAATACTTGTTTTTTTTTCAGTAATTTATTGTAGCTCCCTCAAACCCCTGAATGCTATAAGCTTTATTGTAAAGTGTAAAAACTCGCATGAATTAAACACTTCTGAAAAGTACAAAATAGTCCTCTAAGTATTTCTTGAGAAATTCAAAAAAAATATTGTAGGTTATTGTATGTACTTCCATTATTGTAGGTTAGTGTATTTAGTTAGTTAATAATTTATAGCGCAAATTATGTACTATTGCAATCACTATTTTCAACTTTACCACTGCAATATGCTAAAAAATACTTTTCATAAATTTTGAGTATAATAAACCCCATTTATAGTGAAATTATTGCTGGGTTTGCATACAATTCACTATAGCAGGGTTTGACTGTTGTACAATAAAATCACATTTTTAGAAAACTTCTTCTTACTGAATACCTACTATTACGACAACAGTCTTCTATGAATAAGGACACAGACATTAAATTGCATCAAAAGAAGTTCTTTTTAAATCCCTGTCAGGAAGATATTTCACATTTTTATGAATTATTTTATTCTTTTTGTTTAGGCATGAATTTTACTTAAGTATGAATGTTTTTTTTATAGACAATGTGATACATAACAGGGGTCTGTTTAGAAGAAATTTAGGTCCGTTAACGGACCCTTCACAAAATATCTTTTCATGAAAACGGACCCTTCACAAAATATTCTAACTTAAAAACGGACCCTTCACACATTTGTTTATTTTCATTATTATTTTGTTAATTGAATAAACCCTTCCCAGGGCAGAAAACAAGAAAGATGGATGTAAACGAATCAAGTTTTGTCTTCGGCAGACGATTCTTCCATTATTCGTCCGAAATAGCCAAATCGAATAGCGAAATAGGCTAAATACCAAATATTTGTGTGTTGTATCTCTTAATTTAGAAGCAGCAATCGTTGTTTATTTTTTAAAATGTAACTTTTTTAATTATAATTTTACAGTGTTGAGCATAATCTTGTATGTCTTTACAATTTAAAAACTCCTTGAAAAAGTTATTTTTTGCAATAACGGACCCTATTTGCACAAATTCATAAAAGCGGACCCTGGTTGAAAGAATGTGAAAAATTTTTTTCACAATTTCACGAAAAACGGACCTTTCACAAAATGTCTGGACAGACCCCTGCATAAGATATGCATCAGGTATTCCCTCTTGTATTTGATTTATTATGACTCGCATATTTCTATGATTTACATTAAGGGTTTTTTCTGAACAATATGATAGAGAAAGGATATAATCGTTTGATTCTGACTGAAGCAAATATAATTGTTTGAAAAGTCGTGAGACATTTCGTCTTTTCGAAATTGATAAACGTTGAGAAATGTTATATGAATTAAAAATGCATCACAAAGATTTTATAAGAAAAAAACCATTGAAGAAATTCTTCAACTAGATCTTTTTTTTCCTGTTGAGTTCAATTTAAAACACAGTAGGTTAGATATGTAAATATTACTAGAGTGTGTGTTTTTTTTTAATCATTATGATTTTATTATGGAGTAAATGGTTGCTGTTCACTTGAGTTGTTGTCCAGAGAGAAATTTGAGAGAAATATTGGATGGCCAGCTTCAAGTTAGATTTTATGGACTGTATCACAGACTTGATTTATTTAATTTGTTTAGAGTTATTTTATTTCTTTTCTGTTATTTTGTCTACAGTTGTCTTTATACCTGAGCAAATAGTTTTCATGGTTCTGAGAGTGTCTCCTTTTACAGGGTTTAACTGTTTCTGTATATTAAGAAAACAGCATTTATAAAACCTCAAATCATAAAAAATATTTAGAACTCTTAATTTTTAGTAACAATTAGTGTGATGTATCATTCTTTAATTTTAATATTTACTAAGTATGTTTGATATTCTTATCAATATTTGTTTAATTTTCCTCATTGTCTTGCAGGTTAGTAATTGTAAAAATGTTTACATGCATTTGGAAGATTTAGATAGGCATGTAAATATCAACTCTGATCATAAATTAATTTCGAAGAATAGCAAGTGTCCTTGGAGAAAGTGTCAGCAGTCATTTAATAAAGATTGGAATGAAGAAGTACAGTATTTTTTTCTTTTTGTTCAATTTTTTATATTATAATAAATTTAGTTGGATAGATATAATTTAGTCAGTTTTAAATTCATCATCAAACTTAATTTGGCAATAGTTTTTTGTACTTTCTACAAAAGGAATCATTATATTTAATGCATCTTTCTCATGAAAATTTAAAAATTGGTTAAATTATCAAGTACATTTATTACAGTCGGTCATTTAAAGTTCAAATTGGAAAAAAAAAAATTTTTTTTTTGATTGGTTAATACAATAAAATAGATGATTTTCTAAAAATATCCAAATCCATCTATTCCATTCATCCAAAAAAAAAATTGAAATTGTTTTTGGAAAGTAAATCTGATTCTAGATCTTGTTATTGTCAAATATTTTATGTTAGCATTGCTTCTTAAATATCAGATGTTTCAACATGGGCCATCACACAGTGAAATGCTTTTTTTTTTGTTACAACAAAGTAAAATATATATAAGTATACACACATTTGCCAATGTTGAAAAAACTGTTAAGACAAAAAAATATTGGGGATGTTTTCAAATAAAACAAAATATTTTCATTTTATGACGTGTTCAAAAGCAAACAGTGCTTACGCATCATCATTGCATGTGACCACTTAGGCAATTGTTGCAGTTTAAAAAATTTTTAGATTATTTTTATTTTTTGGCTGCATTAAGCTTTTTATATTGAGATTGAGATATTGGTTGTATGGTGTGAGCAAAATTTTTACTACTAAAAGAACTATATTATGTTTGACTGAATTGAAAAATAAAGTAAATAAAAATATAGATGATGTAAATTATCTTAGCAGTACAAGATATTAATGCTCTGTGTTATGAAAATTTAAAATTTTTTATGGAGGTTTAAATAAGTTAATAAAAATTTTTATTGAAAAATAAATTTGGAGCAAGATTTGGGTTATTGAAAAAACATTGGGTTATTGAAACATTGTGTGTTGAAGTTTGAACGATAATTCCCATTCACCTTGTATTTCATCTTTTTATAGAAATTGTTTTATTATGCAGTATTTTTTAAAACATTTAATGGTCGACGTTATTAAGGTTTTAAAATTATTTGATTAGAATTAATTGCTGTATTTTTAAAAAAAATTACCTTAATATATTCTTTTGTTCCCTAAATTTATATATTCACCAATACTAGTTTAGAAATCTGTTTTATTAAAAATGATTGTTTTTTTTTTCTAGGCTAGAAAGCATCATCTTAAATCTCATGTCAAAAAGCTTCCAATACCTATTTCCATTTTGTAAATTTTGTATTACATGTATAGGACCAAATGTATATTTTTATACATACAATGTATGCATGATATTAAAATTCATGTAATGCATGATGTAAAGTTTGTATTAAAGGTATGAATAAACTGTTTATATTTTTCACAGTATAATTCTTTGTGTATTTTTCTATTAATTTTTATTGTGCTGATATTTTCTGTAATTTTATATGAAACAAAGCAAAATATTTATTTTATATTTTATTTATTCATTGTACATCTGTATGCAAGTTTATTTCTATATCAATATTTTTATTATTTTCAAATTTGTTTTAGCCCCATGGTTTTTAATACCTTTTTTTATTTTAGTTTTGCTATAAATTTTCTTAGTTTTGCAACCTCTTCGGAACGGACAAGTCATATGTTCATTCTGTCTCTCAAATTTGGGTGGAACACCAATGCACTGTGAAAGAATTAGCTTAGTCAATGTGCAATGCATATGAGTATTTTTAGCTGAAATAATTTTTATGACCACTAGAGGGCACCTTACGTCCATTACATTTGAATTAATTGTAGTTTTAATATCCTAACCTTCAGTTTATATTCTGTCTGTTTGTAGTATTTTACATAGCAGCTATTGCAGGGAGGAAATTAGAATATAAACTAACAGATCTGAACTTTTTAATTTTTCACATCACGTAATCATTCACGTTTCTGATTGTTTTTGTAGGGTTTGAGCATTATTTCTGTGTTTGTGTTGCTTTCAGATATATTTCACTAATTTGCCTTTTTATTTCAGAGGACTTTGTCTCCAGATTATTATGGTAAGGAAGCATTTTTTAACGAAGGATTAATTTACTAGTATAATAAATGAACCAAAATAATTAGGACTGAAACTTTATTATTGGTGATTTTTTTAAAAATCTATTGTTAGGCTTAATGACACAAAACTTCCATCTTTTAGTATAATTGCATTCACTCTCACTTCCTCCCTAAGAAGCATGCTAAAAAAAGCTTAAACACAGCTTAATTCGGTTACTTTATGTTTAGTTTTGATGTTGCCCACATTCTGATCAGTATAACCAATTTGGTTTTTCATGTCTTCGAACTCTATATTTTTCCCAGTACTATATAGATCAAAGCTTGATATCTCATTGTCGTCGAGCTTACCATGAAGTTTTTCTGGTGAATCTCTGAAGTTTCTTACAATTCTATTATATTTGTCAATTATTGCCTTGTTCAGTTTTGGTAGTACAGTGTAACGTCCCATATCCGGACGTCCCTTTTCCAGAAGGGTCAGTTTCCCCGACACTTTTTAACAATGAAAATAAACAAACATCTCTTCTTCTTCCCTTCTCTTTAATAAAAAAAGAGATATTTTTGCACGTTTTTTCTTTTCTAGCTTCTAGTGATTCATGCATTGAACCCATAAATCAATAGAAGGGGAAAGAGAAGATCTTCCGAGACCCAGTGACCGTTAGTAATGCTCCTCTGGAATGCAGGAAAGGAGGGAGATTTGTTTTCAAAAGAGCACAACTGAGTCCCCTCTCCCTTCTTTACTCTGCAGATGGCTAGTAAAAGGGACATTTCCTGGAACCTTTTTATCAGAGTGTTAGGGAAAGAAGAAATACTGTGAAAAGGGGTAACTGCAGCAAATGTTAACGTGGAGGAGGAGTCACTTTCAGTCACACAAGCAAAAATAAAGAGAACACAATCAACATGCCGCGCCTTTATGCTTGATTGATAGCCAATGATTGGAGAGAAAATAAGAATTTGTCACTTCCCCGCCCTCAACTTGAATGATGTCAAATAAGGAGGAAATGAATTTTTCTCCTCCACCTACCATCCTTAATGAATGACAGGAATTTCCCCTTCTTGTTTGAATTGTTCTAGTTCAAAATGGCGGAAGAGCAATTAATATTTCCATAACTGCTACATTTTTTTTTCATTTACTATATTTTATGCAATAATTATTTTTTTCTATTTTGTTTTTGATTGATTAGATATCATTCTAATACTAAAACACTATTACCCGAAAAATAATGTTTGTTTATTTTTTGCTTCTTAGATTCAGATCCTTTTAAGCTTTGTTTACCTTGGGGTCTATTATCCGGACTTCCAGAAGTCCGACCGATTCCGGATACGCAACTTTCCAAGATATATATGTGAAATAAAATTTTTTATAATTAACAGAAACAGTTATATGAAACAGATAGTTAATTTTTTAAAAAATTCTCCTTAGTTAATCTCTTCAGAACCAGCAGAACATGAATATGCTTATCAAGGCCCACATACCCCAGGAGTATGTGTACCTTATTGTCCCTAAAAAATGCTCTTTCCCAAACAGAAAATAAAAATCCTGAAGAAAATTGTGGAATTTGGAATATTTCCATGTCAGTACCTACCTCTAAACAGTCGCCAAGTTTTAACATCAATCTGGCAGTGGGATGCAAAATACAGAAGTTCGAAAAGTATAACTGGTAGCTATCAAACCACAAACTTTTGCTAGTACAAAAATTTGGCCTCTAGGTGATTTTAGTTGGTCTCGAATAAGTATAGATATGGAATAACCCCCTCTCCAGCTAAAAAATAAAGTATAAGTATAGCTGGTAGTGATCCTCAGGCAAACCCCTATTGTATTATACAGTGAATTCGCGATAACTCGAATCTGATAGGACTGACGAAAAACTTCGACATATCGGAAGTTCGACTTACCGTTAGTTTCGGTTTTGGACTTTCAAAATATTGTCGGATTATTTAATTAATGCTTATTAATTACAAATCTTCTAAACGCTTACAATATTTAAGATCATTTTTCTGACAAGCCATTTACGATAAGACTGTTTGAAGCACTTTATGATACCCTGGTCCATCGGCTGCAACTTTGCTGTTGTGTTTGGCGGGAGAAACTACAAGTTTACTGCTTTCAAATTAGGTAGATCACTATGCGCTGTGCATTGATCTATAAAGAGTATCACTTTTCTTTTTTTAGCGAAGAATTTCCGATCCAATTTTCTTACATAGTCTTCAAATAAAACTGATGTCATCCAAAACTTTTTGTTAGACTTGTAATCCAAAGGATACGTTTTTACATTCTTGAAACATCGGGGATTTCGGTATTTTCCGATAACAAGTAAGAGCAATTTCTCTGTCCCAGACGCATTTCCCTCAACTAGGACAGTCAAACGTTCCTTGCTCATTTTACCCTCTGAGCAGTTTTCATCCTTAAACATCATAGTCTTATTTGGAAGACATTTAAAAAATAAACCCATTTCATCAATATTGAAAACATCATTTTAACTGTATCCTTGAAGTAAATTTGGTAACGTTTCATTTAATCACTGTTCACGTACTTCAAGAGGGACAGCCTTAGCTTCTCCATGAAGAATGCGAAAGACATTGTGTGTGTTTTGCAAAGGAAGGGGTAAGATATCAGCTCCTGTTTTTTTTTTTTTTTTTTCTTGCTTTAAAAGATCCAAAAAAAATCGAGTTAAAGGGAGTAAAATTCGAGTAATCGAGAATAATTAACATGAAATTGAACATAAAAGGGTCGGGACCTCATAAAAAAATCGAGTTACAGTAATATTCGAGTTATCGTACTTCGAGTTATAGCGAATTGACTGTATATATTGTTGAGCGAAAATATATAACCTGCACACTTTTCATTGAACTTGTCTGAATGATATGAAGGACTCATAATTCAGGGATGAGATTTTTCCGCTTTTTAGCAGATTTCCGCTTTTTTCACTTTTATCTCTTGAATTTCAGCTTTTTTATCAAAAATTCAGATTTTCTAAAAATTTCACTTTTTTTTTATAGGTATTCCGCTTTTTCAGAAAATTCACCAATTTTCAAAGAGAAACAGAAAATTCAAACTACATAGCTAGCAATCCTTTGCCTTTCTCATTTTTACTAATTTTAGCTATTTTCTCTCCTTTTACACGCAGCACATAAGATTTTCCGAATTTTTTACCCGCCCTCCAGATAAATCCGATTTTCGTAGTTCAAACGACACTGCTTTTGACAAACGTTTTAGAGGTCCCAAGCCTGGAATCTGCTAATATCTCGATACTTATTCATACAATTTTAATATCAAACATAGCTTTTCATATTTGCGTGTTGCGATTCTTATTCACACGATTTGAATATTGTACGTTGCGATTCTTATTTACGAGATTTAAAAATCTGATATTGTGATTCGTATTTACGCCTTTTTAAAAACCTATGTAGCGATTCGTATTCACTCAAGTTTAAAATTCAATGTCTTGATTTGCTCATGTGGTTTATAATTATCAACCATTGATTTTCGTATTTATACGTGATTTTAAAATAAGGAATTGGGATTCGCATTCACGCACTCTAAGAATTATGCATCATAATTCTTATTTATGCAATCTAAAAATTACGCATCATGATTCGTATTTACGCTATCTAAAAATTATGAATCGGGATTTGTATTTACGCCTTTTAAAAATTCTATATCCCAGTTTGTATTTTCTCATTTTCAAAATCGTATATCTAGTTTCATATTAATGTGATTTCAAGATCCATAATTGTTATTCATATTCACACAATTTTAAGATCTACTATCGCGATTCTTGTAAGAAGTAATTTTTTTAAAATTAGTTACTATAAAGGTGACTGTTTTTCTAACGACGATTATTAATATATGTAAGTGTTACAACATCAGAGAAACTGGAAGGGAATATATTTAAAACTTACATTCTGTGCTTGCAAAGATGAAAAAATAGGATTTGTCACAAGATGTTTGAAGATGGACTTACGACTAAATATAGCAAACATAAAAAATATAGCAAACAAAAGCAACCACTTAAAAAGGGATTTAATTATTAATTATTATTAAGGCATCAAAATTTTATTTATAATTGCTGTTATTTAGCTATAAAATGCAAAATTCTTATCAAATGAAAAACAATTATCTAAACAGTTGCTGATTGTCATGTAATTTTTCAAACTAAAATATCAATTTTTGTATGTTAAGGAGTTACTATATATTTCTACTTCACTGTTATTGATATGTGTCAGAGGGCTCTACTTAGATTAGACTATGATATGAGCATAATGATTCCGTCCATTGTTAAAGTTTTTGTTTTCATTATAATTTAAAAAGTAATATTACTGATATATTTACTATAAATCACTTAACAGTATTTATTAAAAGAAATAAAATATTAATGTATATTCTCAGTAGTTTTAATTTGCTAAACCAGGTAGTTTTTCAAGTAATAGTTGTCTCTTATGTGAACTGAGGGAAAATATAATTTCCAGCATTATTTTTTCAGTTGGTAATTTTTATTTTCACTAAATGTTAAGTATCAATGTAATCATTTATATAATAATAGATTAGTACACAATTGTATGTCAACACATTATTTATTACCTTAAACTGCCTGGAATTTATTATTAAAGGGTTGCGCTTGCGTAAAATTTACTATCGTGGAAATTCAGCTTTTTTGCCTTTTGGCTAATCTCATCCCTGATAATTATATTAGAATGGTATTTACTTTTTTGTGGGTGAAGTGATGGGAAAAGTTACTGATTTAAGCAAATTTTGATAGAGGGCAGATTGTAATAGCTTGGAGACTCTGAATGAGTATCTCTGAAACTGCACAATTGATAGGCATTTATGCAATGATCTGTAAGCATTCACACAAAGTGGATATGTGATGGTTAAGCTGGCAGTAGGAACCATGGTGTTGGATCCACTCATCATCAAAGGAATGGTAAACAGGAGTCTATCCCCCCTGGTAAAACAAAATCTGTATAAGCTCGGTGGACATTGTTAGATGTTGGATTGCGAATCAGATGTTCCACTCATGTGCCTGTATCGTGTGCGGGTCCCATGCATGATGGACCTACTTTGGATGGTGGAAGCGTTATATTGCCTTCGAGGTTATTCTCATGCGCGTCTCTGTGGTCCATAGTTGTGGTTGATAGTTCCTAAAAGCTGTGAACTATCTGAATGTAATTGCGGATCACTTGTATCCATACATGACATCTGTTTTCTCAAATGGAAATGGAATCATCCTGCATGACAACGTCTCAATTTACAAGGCTAGAATTGTGTTGAAGTGATTTGAAGATGATAATGAGGAATTTAAATTAATGTCCTGGCCACCTAACTCGCTGTAATTTAATCTGATAGAATACATTTGAGATGTTATGCAAATGTAGTTAAGAGATCAAGCACCACCACTTCGGAATTTCTCGACTTTGCATGACACCGCTGCTTAGACATTTGGTCTAGTTGTCTACTAAGATCTTGAAGTATCCATGCCAAGGCGAGTTGTTGCTGCTTTGAAGGCCAAAGGTGGAGCAACGCATAATTGAGCAGGTGGTCATTGTACTTCGGCTCCTAGGCGATTATAATTGGCGATATGGAAATATCTTTGTAGAGTAGAATAACAAATTGTAGCCATTATTTTCAACCTGTTATCGAACACTTGTAGTTAAATAATTAAATATGAAATTTTTTTCATCTCAACATCACAATGTGAAATCTAAAATAATAAAAAGAAGAGTTTGTATGTGTCTCTCTATTAACTCCAGAACTGTTTGTTTCTAGCATTCTGAAATGTAGATAACGGTTGCAAGTGGACATTTTAGACCCCAATCCTAATTCATTCGAAATTTCAAATACTCCGTACAAGATAGACGTATAAAACATAGTTTTTTCTTTTAAGTTTAGATGCTTTAGAACTGAGTTGTAGATGCTTTTTTTTTTCAATCGTCAAATGATAAATTTAGTGAGGCTAATCTTATCCTTTACTACTCCTTTTCAGCTGCATTTAATCGGAATTACAAAATATTAGTTAAATATTAAACATTAAGTATTTTAATACATCAGTTTTCAGTAGAAAAGTATGTTTTTTATTCAGCATCTTTGAAAAGTAGAAAATATTTATGCTTTTAAAATATACACATATAAAAACTGAAAATGTTTTAAAAAAAAAAAGACTTTTGAAACATGTTTGAAAAATTTTTTTTTATCTTAAACGTTTGCTTTTATTCTATAAATTAATTGAACTGTATTAATGTGCGCAACTCGTTTTATCAATGATATTAAAATAGAAATTGCAAAGTATTTATTTAGTTCCTATGACAACTGTGTATGAATAGTTTTCGTTCTCTTAGTCAATTCGCTAGCGTGGCGTGGCTAAAAGGCAGCGCGTTCGAATCCCACCGAAACACTTCATGTATCTTTACACTGTCTGTTCTTCAACCTGAGAAGGGTTTTATAAATCGTCATTCGCATTGACTACTCAAGTCTGCGTATAGTTTATGACACACATAAAAAACAATGCACCAAAATGTCGACAAACACAGCATAGATTGTCTCACAGCATAGACTCTTCAGCATAGATTGTCTCACAGCATAGACTCTTCAGCATAGATTGTCTCAGTATTTTTCGAAAGCACTACTTTCTGCAACTCGAGTCTTGTTCATTATCAATGCAAGTAAATCGCATAAAGTCTTTATTATATATCTGGGGTCTTTACGCCTGATATGGTATCAGATAGCTAACTATAGACGTTAAGCTCATATTTTGCATACTATTTGTAGCAGTCCGGCACCTTATTTTCTAGGCTACTCTACCTTGATTTGGAACTTGATGCGAGATTTTTATGAAGTTGCTCCTCGGGACAAACAACGACTTATAAACTCATGTCAAATAAAAGAACTTTAACTTAGTGAGTCCCGCAGTGCACTGATCGTTAAAACACAGCTTCCAGAAGATCATCGAAGGGAAACATCACTGGCTGTGGTTAGTGTGCTGGTGGGTGATAACTTTGATCAGCCAGTGATGGAACTGAGGGTGAGCAATATCAGTCTTCGTTAAACTGTTACATTGTAAAGTACTCGACTTCATGCGCAGGTCGTCGGGCTATCGAAGTGGGGGGTACCATTCCCTCTACAGAAGATCAAAATTGTGATGGCATGATCATCTTCGGGGATGTTTCCCTGACTGTCACCAAAGCCCATTATGCAGCTCTAATGCGAAATATAAATAAATTACAATACAAATAATTGAAGAACTGCGCAAAAATGCATCCAGGGTTGCGAACCCGCTATCGCCACGATTTAGAACATTCGAAGAAGAACTATATCCCCAAGCTACAAAGGCACCGGCAAAATTTGATAACCAGCAAAAAATTACAACTTCTCAACTTGATCTCAAACATCCTAACTGGTTGATAACAGAATTGTTGTTATTTTCTAACTCTCTCTACATTTTGTAAGTTTGATATATATTTCGTTCTTTGTTTTTAAAACTGTATGTTTAATTGTTACAAAAGACGGTAATATTGAGAGCCATTTCAATCATTGATTTGAAATAGAAAATATAATGGCACAGAAGCCTATGTAAGTACACGGGAAAAAATTTATGTTTGACTACTTTTATTAAGACTTTTTTTCAGACAGTTTTATTAAAAAAAATTACAAGTTTATGTAATAAAGTGGAATATGTTAAAAGCATTAGTTACCGATTGCAAGTGTCCTTCAAAATCGATCCATACAGCTTTTATTTTTTCATTAAAAAATTACGTAAAATATTTAAACAGAATTATTATTTATAAAAATAATAATAAGAATTTTCAACCAGTTAAAAAATTTTAGTTGCAATTTTGAAATATATCAATCAATATATACTAATTTCATTAATGGTCAGATACTAATAGAAAAATTTATAACGTCACGCACTTATATTATTATGTATACGTTAATAAAAATTGTAAAGGGTAAATTAAGAGAAAACATGTTCTGTCTTAATCGGGGACTTAATACTTATTCTATCTATTAAACAGTCTAGAATATTTAAGCTTGATAACAAAATATATATGTAAGTTGCGATCATGTTAATTTTTGCAAGTTTCTCGATCTGTGGTTTTAGAGACCTTCCAAGTTAGCTGATACAATTACTTTTTTTAAAACTTAAATAGTGTAATGATAAAAACGTTATTTTTATCTAATAAACTGCCGAACATGTAAATGAGAAAGGAAAGAAAAAGAATACGCGATTTCAAAATTTATTTTTTCGTTCCTCGCTAACTTCTATCTGTAGCCTTGCTTTTTTTAAAACCATAAATGTCAACATACGTATAAATATATACAATACGTGTGTAATCAAAGAAAAGGAAAATTGCAAACATTTTTAGTATATGCCCATCTAATAAACAATCTGTTAAAACAAATCTTAATGTTCTTGATTGAAAGCGTAGACCTGAGGTTTCTAAAGAACTAGTTTCAATTCTAGTCTAGTAATGATGCAATTCTACGCAGTTAAAAACTGTGAATAAAATATGTTGTAATTATTAAGACGTCAATAAAATATTCATAATTAGTGATATTGTATTATAGAAAAAAAATCACTTCAAAAAAAAAATGCGACAAAATAAAATTAGTTAGATTTTGAAAAACTTAACAACTTTGAAAACTTAACTTAAACAACTTTTTTTAAAAAAAAAAAAAAAAAAATATTGCATGCATCTGAAGTTATCTTTTCCTGTCTTTCCCTCATTTTTTCGGAATTTTTTTTATGTGCTGTATGTATAATCTAATAAATACACCATATTGTTGATCAATGTTAAGTTATGAAGCGATAGTATACTTCTTCTCTGCCATTGTACATTCGTTTTATAGCGACAATTTTTTTCAGAAAATTAATGAGATGTGTTAATAAAATTTTCAAGAACATTCAGAGTGCTCTTTAATAATCACCCTTAATACAAGGTTTCACTTCTATGTGAAAAGAACGTAAATCAATTAACTTCAAAACCAGTTTGATTGAAATGAAGAATTGAAGGTATTTCTAATGCCTTTACATCTCCTCACTTTAGTTTCTTCCGGCAACCAAACACATTTTGATATTTTTATGATCATCTTTCCCGTCAACGAATCATCAGTTTTTTTTTTGTTGCTTAAATATTAAATTGAAAGAAGTTTTAATAATTTAGATTAAAATTTAGGTAAAGAAGTTTTTGTTAATTTCATTTATACCATAGAGTTTTTAAAAATATAGAAATGTATATTAAGGGTGTTAGTCATGGAACACCTGATATTTTATTTCGGCCCATGTTGACAATCTACAAAATATGCAATTTGTGTGGAGGAAATTTCTTTTCCTAACTAATGAGTGTATGTGACCTTTAAAAATTGAAACAAAAACATTTCAGATTTCAGAATAAAAAAAAAAAAGAACTTTAATGTGCTTCATCTATGAAGCATCTTTTTTCACTCAATTAGAGAATTTTTCCTTATGATTTATGTTTTCATAATATAGATGAGTGAACATGGATTCATAAAAGTTTGTATTAAGGAGCATAAAAAGATGGGTAGAAACTCAAGGCAAAATACTCGATTTGTAACTCTTAAAATGAGTAGTGGTTCACAGGGGTTAAATCATACACAATGGAGAGAAGAAAAAAACTTTTTATTTCATACAAAATACAGTCGAACGTCGTTAAGACGAAAATATTTTATACCATTTCTCTCTTTGAATCTATAAAAACAGTTTTATCTTAGGAAACAATAATCAAGTTCCTCTTTTCTTCCTTTGAGGTAAACTTCCTTGTTGAAAAAAAGGTTAATTTTTTTGAACTAGTCAAATAAGGAGTATTTGTTTTTTAAACTCAGGTGGGGAAATCATAGTTAATTCATATCACTCTGCAATTGGTGACCTCGTAATCTGAACCCTTGGGGACGGGGACCTCTGACGACAGGTTGAGTGCTGCCGACTTACATGATGACCCAGGAAAGGAGAAAGTGATTGAAATTTTTCCCTGCCGACTGGGAAATTCTTTTGTAATCGTTTCATTTGGTTGCTAGCACATTATTGTTTCTTGCTGTATTGTAGCTCTAGTTGTGAGGAAAAAGTCTCTTGTTTGGAAGTTAAGCGTAAGATTTCATGTGATGTTAGTAATTGGATTTTTTAAAAATAGAATCCGCCGGAACACCTATAGAATTTTTGATGGTTATTAAAAACCGCGATTAAAAGGAAGTGGCTTGAGCAATTAATAACTAAAAATAAAAGAATAAATAAATTCTACTAAGAACACCGAAATTAAAGTTGTTTTAATAAGATGGAATCAGAACATCAGTTTGGCGCTGTTTTGTAAGAAAAAGATCTTCCTTTTGCTATATTTTAACTGTTAATGCGTTATATCGCTATATCATCAGACTGAGTCTTAACAAGATTTGATTGCATTCAAAAATTTTCTGAAATGCGAAAAGTTTAAATTTTAATGGTCTAAAACTTCACAATAAAATTTTTTTGAATATCTCTGTTAAAAAAACTTTAATTTCATAAGAAAAAAAATTAAAAGTCAATTTAAAGTTTTAGTGTCTTTAATTGTGAAATGAACACTCTTTGTCCGTGACCTTTGTTACCTCCCTTCCACCTCTCTGCATGCCACTGAATTACTTAAAAAAAAAAAAAAAAAGACTTAGACAGCTAAAATTAAACTTTTTTCAAAATCTGTTTTAAGGGGAAAAAATTTTCAAAATCTGTTCAAGGTTTTGGATCACACATTTTAAAGGAAACTATAGTTTTTTTTTTTTTTTTTTTTTGCTTTGTTTAATGTCTATTTAAAAATTCATGTAAATTTCTTTTCCGTGCACTTTTTCTGCATTGAGAAACATTGAAGTTTTTTATCCTTCTTAAATTGCATTTATGCAACTTTTAAACTATTTAGTTTTGATGAATCGCAAGTAGTTTAAGCGTGTTAAAATATTTTACGTTTTGTCATCGTTTTTCTTATAAATATAAGCTACTTATCAAAAGTTATTTCGATGTTTTTAACAAGCATTATCCTCGTTATCGAGCAAAATTGCAATTGGTTACATTAAAATAATAATAATATAAATTACGCGAAGCACTATATCTAACTATTGTTTTCTTTATTCTCATAAGGAGTTCTTCTAGCAGCTTAAACTTTATGCTCCTATCTATTTTATGGTTTTATATTTATCTGTTTGGTGCGTCCGTTCCACTTTTTTAATACCTGGAAAATACAAAATTGTCCATAGCGTTTTTAGATTGATGAAATCTTTGCCCTAATAGATATTTCTACGTGTAGGTAATTTGCTTTTATAAAAAGAATTGAATATTTCTCAAAACATTCTTGTTTAAATAAAATTTATTTCTCATTTTTGGCAGATAAAAAAAATTTAAAAACAATATCATTTAACATTAATACTTGTATAAGACTCATAAATATTGTCAAGAGTTTCATTAAACTGCTTAACATCGACATCAGATATGGTTATATAAGAACTTTTATTCACATGTTCACTGTAGACTCCTCTTATTTTATTGATATCTGTATCGTCCGAGATGCAAGTTTTAATATAGGATTTCAATGAATTCCACCGGTGCTTGCTAATCAAATAATCGATAGTTTGCATACCGTTGAACTCGAGAAGTATTTGCATCCTCTGTTCTACAGTTGAATACTTAATTATCCTTTCTACAAACTCATCTGTTTCCTTCAGTGAAAATATCCTGCTCAGAAATGTAGCATTGATGCATTTGTGAATGACGTAACATTTGTAACGCAGTGATGCCTTCTCCCAAAATTCTTGAAATATTTCTCTGTAGATTAGACCATGGTGAAATTCTGAAGCTTTACGAATTACTTCCTCTAAGATATTGTAGTAAGCCACGGGGGACAACGCTTTCCAAAGATCATCAACGAGTTCCAAAAATAGATTCTGCAATGGCCAGTTTAGAAAGTGGAGTAACATATTTTCTGATTGTGCAATGAATAGTATGTTTTGGTCCGTCTTACTTAAATTAGATAAAAGATAAGCCAGTAAGTTTGAATTACAACCCAGTCGCTTCATAACTAAGTAGTTTAAAGAGTTCTTGACGACTTTAGACAAGTCTTGCGGTTCTAATTGCTCTATAAAATATTTGGCTGCCACGGCGTTATTGTTTATAACTGCTGACCACGCAGCAGACTGCATAAATTCGTGATGTCCACTGAATTCCATTATTTCCATCATATCTTCCATTTTATCTTCTAAATGACACACCCAAAACATTATTTCTGGTACTTCGGCGCAATTTAAACGCTCATTGTCAACGTCATAAAAGTAGAAACGAACTTGTGGCCAAAGTTGATTTATTAGGACGTCCAAACAATTAATGCAAGCCAATCTAAATCTGTTTAGAATACACAAATTCTCGTTTAAAATAGTTTTCTCGGCAGTAGTTTTCCAATCTATTGTTCCGGGTGATTCCCATATCAGTGTCTCAGATAGTTTTAAGTCCCCTAATTCCAGAAATGCGTGAAATTCCAACCATCTTTGTAGTTCTTTGCCAATCGGTTGAGCAATATTTAAAAGAAGATTTTTCGTACTCGGAGGAATGGGTAGCAAGTTTAAGTTATTTATAAGAGTGTCTTCAAGCTCTTGCCACCATATATCAAATTCTTGGCGTGATAAAGAGTTATATTTCTGATAACTATGAGTGGGATTTACACTGTACCACATCGATGTTACTAGAGCTATTGAAGAGTTGTGGACAAGAGAAATATTACCCCAACAATCCATTCCTGATACCGTGCCTATTTTGAAAAGAAAACAAGTTGTATAACTTTACTATACAGGTTGATTACTAAAGTCTTGAACCACTCTCTTAAATTTCGGGAGACATCAGCTATTGATATAAAAGTGGTGTTTAGGTATAGTAAAGTGGCTATGCGTTGCTTTATAAAACCTACAATTCCGCCTAATGAAAAACTGAAGTTTCTATTTCGAAAAGGGTGCGAGATAAGAAAAAAAGTGAACAACAAAGGTTTATGGCATCTTGGATTTCATACGAATAGACATCTTGTTGACACTATTCCTTTCAGGACCGGCAGATGGAAAAAGAAGTGCTTTCCCTAACCCACATGCTCCGAGAGAATACGTATGCGTACTAGTGCAAAATATAATATGCGAGTACCAAATGGAGATCACTTCCGTGCGATTTTGAGTCATGGAGTCTCGCTTCATACATGATACTTTATATTTTACGTAGAACAACCGAACTATTGTGCTGAGTTTGCAACTATCATTGTCCAACTCCGTAGTCTTGTAATTTTGAACCCAACCCGGAAGACAATGAATCAAATATTGTATATAGACCCTGAATCAAACATTAGGACAAACTAGCCTTCATGGAAGACTTTTTGATGGAACTAACCCACATTTTTGCGTTACATGGAGAGGAAAACCACGAAAACCTCTCTCGGTTAGCCTGACTGCAAGGAAATTGTAACTCATGATCCATCTACCACTGAAGATATCTTACGTTAGTTCCTTGGTCAGTGCGACCTGGGAGCAGAATTCGTAGCTACAATGCACCGTTGGGGTTCGAAGCAGGGAGACTAATTGGGAGGCGAACGCTCTATCCTCTTAGCTACCACGGCACTATCGCTCGTGAAGGTAGAATCCTGCGATTACGTATATGTGAAAGAGTTAATGGTAAAAAGAGAATACTTAAAGCGCGAAATTTGTTTATTTGCTATTTCTCACTGTAAAAAAGAACGAAACAATTGCAGAAATAGACGAAAACTGGTTATTATTATTACTTCAACATCGAAAATAAAGATATATTGTGCTAACTTTGAGATTCCATAGCTGTCGTTTTTTACAGTTTTTGGTCCTACATTTGCAGAGGTAGCGATATAACAATTAATTTTACAATTGCGAGCAGGATTTTTTTTAACAATGCAGACACTTCATATTTTTTAAGAATATATTTAAGACTTTTATGTATCGATATAAATTACTCATGTGTTTTGGAGGTCAAAAATTCTTTAACGACCAACTAAACAAAAGTAAAAGTAGTTTCTTCCGTGAAAGTCAAGAGGTTCGATAGAAATGATTCCTTTTATTTCTAAAATGTAACCTTATGCCACTTTTTAGGAAATCGCGAACAAGCAAATGTACGTTTTAAAAGTTCTTTTCTGCGCAATAATAACCTCAAAGTGTTTATTCTTACTAAACTAATGATCTACAACTTATAAAATCATTTTTTTCTTCGTATACTCTTTTCGAAATTGAAACGACTCCACAGTTTTCCACCAAGTTGCACTGAAAAATATTTTATCAACTAATGCATAGCCACTTTATTAGAACTGCTCAACACTTTTTATTCATAACTGAAACTATTCAAAATTTTAGAGTGTTGTTCAAGACTTCAGTGAATACCCTCTATATTATACTTATTATTCCACAATAATATAATAAAAAATGTTCGCAATATTTGTCGCAAACTAAGAATTCCTCTCTTTATCTAGCCATAAATCTGGAGTTTATTATTTATGTTAAAAAGAAATACATGATGAATAAGAATTCAAGTTCATTTGAATGTTTTTGCTCAACGGAGTGGTAAAATTTCCCATTTTTTATTTTTTTTAGAAGAACTTGGAAATAAATAATGTTTTTCAATGTTTACGAGAATTGCACATTATAATAGTCATTAAGGAGTTTCTGGCAGTTAAGTTAATTTTGATGCCATTATTTTGTTCTTAAACCTGAAAAATAATTTATGATGCTTGTACTATGCACAAAAAAATGCATAACAATTTTAAATAACTAAATAAACATCCTATATAACTTTTGGTTTAATAATAGGATTTTAAGAAAAGTCTAACCAAAGCCAAAACTTACTCTCTCTAAATATATCTTTTTTTCGGTGGATTTAAATTCTTGACCCTCAAACTTGACCCTCAAATTGGAAAATATGATTAAAATAGTTTGTTCTGGTGAGAAGTCAAAAGTTTGAACTCTTTAATGTTAATTTGACTTTTTACTTATTTCCCTATCTCAAAGAATCAAATTTTTAATTTTTTAATTTTTAAGAACTATTTGATCCATTTTCCTTAAAGTTTGTATTTTCGCGTTGAAAATTACGTAGAGTAAATTCCTGTTAAATTTCTATAACTGAATCAAAATAATATTTGTTTTAAATAATAATATTTATTTTAAATAATATTTTTTCAAATTTTTTTCGACCTTTACAACATTAAATACTAAAAATTGATAACTATTAGAATTAGTTTTTCAGGGATAACGTGTAATTTTCTTTGGATTTAGTAATTTTATAATTGTGTGCGAAACTTTCCGGATATGTCTTGAAATAAGCGAAACGCGCAAACAAAACCAACGGAATTAAGCAAAACAGAGAACTCCAACTTGCAAGGGACCCTCTTGCGTAAACTATTGGTATCATAGTTTCCAGATTGTGGCCATTTCCCACTTTTGAGAGAGAAATATTCAAATCCGATGGAGAAAAAAGAGGTCGCAAACTTAAACATGGAATAGACTAAATAACGTTTCATCAAATGATTGGTTTATCACACATTAAATTCAAGAGGTCACTTGACTTACATTTAGTATAGTCCATTAGTGTAACAAAATAAACCAAACCAAATTACAGTTATTCACTAAGTATTTTGAGAAAATTTTAAATGGAAAAATTTGGATATAATAATTGCTGAGCTACGGAACTTCAGAAAGCGTAGATTTTAAACGTGGATTTTAAAATTTCATTCCTTGATAGCATTTTGTCACTTAAATTTTCATAATGCAAAATAATGTAAAAATTTGTATTTGTATAATATCTAACACTTTTCCGACCATTATTAAAACAAAAAATATTAACTTATAAACATTTTGCCTTGTTGTTGATGGAACTATGTTTGTAAAATGGAGTTTCATAACTGAGAGCAAAAACTTTTTGATTCACTTTCACAGTTCCAGAGACAAGACAAAAATACAAAAGGCAAATTTAACATTCAGGCTTAAACTTTCGAATGCTGAACTAAACGATTTGGCTTACATTGACTAGATTGCAGCTATTCCAGTCCATATTTTAGAGGTTCAAAAATCCAAATCCAGAGGAAAAAAAGATATATTTGTTTAAAGAAAGTACGTTTTTCTATCAAATTTCATTACTTAGAAAAAAATGTTCTGAGAAACTGCGTTTTTCTACCAAATTTCGCCATGTCATCCAATTTCAATTAGTTTAATGCTAATGAAAATTACTCCTCTTAAGTTTGAATCCGATCATGGGGTTATAAGTTATTCAGATGTCGCATTATTTTTCGCATGAGTTTGACATAATTCTATTTGTTTTATCAAAACTAAATAAAAAAGAATTCAATTGATAAATTTATTAAGCATTTATTGTGGGGGGAAACAAGATTATAGATCTTATTTATTTTTATTGTAAGAATTTAGTCAGATGCGTAGATTAAGTGTAAAACTGTCCGCAAATTTCATTAAAACTTTGAAATATTTGGTTTAAAAACTTGCATCTCTATTAATTTATTTATTTTACACAGACTTAGCTCTAGTTTGAAAAAATTAATCCTTTGACATGGGTCCCCAAATTTATGGCTTTCGTCAATTATTCTCTTTTTTCCATCGCTATTGTTCTCTTATCTATTGTTCCTATTAAACAGCTTGGCTCAAATTGAATTATCTTCTTTAAGTAAAGACCATGACAGAAAGTACATAATTGTGTTCGTCCTCTTTTTGCATTATTCAATTCATTTTCATTGTTAAGATAAGATTTAGTTTGAAAACATTTGTTTGATTTTGATGATATTGATTTGTTTGATTGACGATATTGATCGGCTAAATATAACCGACTTAAATGTCTTTAAACTGAGAAAAGGTTTTCACAAGTTCTTATGTTATCACATTTCATAAATTGACTTTGCCGAAATGTAAACAGAAGTAAAGAATAGCTGTCAATTTCAACCATTGTTTACTTAAAGGGCGTGATCAATATAACAGAAGCAACATTGCTTTTGTGACAGTTCACTTGAAACAGCCTGATATTTAGTACTAGAGTTATAGTTCAGTCTTGAATATTCACAACTAAAGACTTTAAGTTAAAGTGTTCCTCTCTTATCATGTTACAAAGTAATAACAGTTACTTTTTTACACAAGATTTTATGACAAACATATTTAATTTCCGTTGGACAATTTTAAAAGTAAATAATTTATGTTTTTTTTTTAAAAATTAGTTATTTTTATTTTAATAACAGATTTTATGTGAAATTGTGCACTGTCAGCATTTTCAGTTTAAATATAGAATATTAATAAACTATTTAAAACTTTTAAACAATATTAGGGATTAATTTTACGAACTATTGCTAAATATTTCTTTGACGAAAAATACTTGTTTTTTATTGTTATCAAAAATAATAATTAAAATTTTTTAAAAATAAGTTTATAAATGAAATTTCAATGAAAACAGAACAAAAATATTCAATTAAAATTTTTTCCCTATAATCGGAAATTAAATCTGTGGAATCGATTCTGGGTTAAGTTAATAAAAATTTATGGGAACTTTTCACTAAAAATTTTATCACTTTTGTTTAACAATCTGTTTACTGTCAAAAAACAAAAAAATATTACAAAGCAATAGTAGGAGTTGGAGGGCAAAGAAAACAATATGCGCAGATAATTGCTTATTTTAATGCTTTCATATAAATATATTTTACAGTAAATAACAGTATCTAAAAGGAGAATACTCGTTTTATTCAACAAAAATAATATAGTTAAATATTTATGCAAAAATAAAAGCACACGTATTTTGTTAAAAAATGTATTTTATAATAAAAAATAGAAATTCTTTACCGATAAATTAATATTTTTCCTAAAAATTGAAAAATTAACGACTATAATAGTCAATTATCAACGTGTCTAGTTTAGTCAAAGAAGCAAATTTTCATTTCATCCCAAAACTCTATATTAAGAAAGTGAAAAGAAATGTGTACTTTAAATTGTAAAGAAGTGAAAATTGTTTTTTTAATATTATCAAATCTAAATTAATTTAAATCTAAACATACATTTATTAAATTATTGATCTAATTATCTTTCAATATTAAACACTTTCTAAAATTTACTTAATATATATTTTTAGTAGCAAGCAATACAACTTCAGGAAACGCTCACAGTTTACATTGGACTGAAGACCAATTTTATACACCATATGAATTATTGTGATAACGTCTGGAGAATATGGTAAGTTGTATGTTTTTCTCAATGGAAATCATATATAGCGAGTCTTTGTTTCATGTTTATTAATACCATAAGCGAAAAGTTTAGTTTACCGAATTCTATGATAATACAAGGAAAAATTAGTTGGTTAGTAAGACTATCTTATTAAAAAAACCGTTATCTATCCTGAAATTTCGAACATTAGGCGTGAGGGGAAATTTTAGACCTTCAATCACAAAAAATTTGATGACATCATGCAAAATAGAAGTGGGTAAAACAAATTTTTATCCGTATGCCATACCATTCGATTTCATTGCTGTATAACCGTTTCCGGCTCTCTGGAAAATAAACTGTAATGTCAGTCAAATTTTATTGCCCGTCTTATTTTGTTCGATGAGAAAAATTTTAACAATGTGAATTTTACTTTAATTCAATTTCCAAGTTATTTTAGAGGCATGAATTTTCTAAAAGTGCTGAGATAATGTTTTGATATTTCAGCCATGGTGACAAGACTTCGAAAACTATTCAGTAGCATATTAAAAGATCTAAACGACTGTAAAACAATCACGAAACAGCACGTTGTGGGCCTGGGGGGTTAGGATTCCACGAAACACCGTGATAGAAGCAATAAAAGTCAGCATCGCGCACCTTCCTCATTTATTTTCCAAACTACGTGATACCCATCGATCTGAAGTTGGGTGGGCTTATGCAGCCTAAGGATTGGATACCACAACGACACACAATCTCCACAATGACAGCTCAGTGTCCTTTAGCATTGTTGAGCTCTTTGAACGGCGGTACAGGCCCTGAATGTTTTTTTTAATTTGTACATTTTGCGCAGTTTTCAGGTTTATATTTTTTAACGGAAATTTAGGTAGTTTAGAAAGATTTAAATGCAAATTTCTAAAAATATAATTATTTCTAAATAATATTAAAATATTTACTTTTAATCATAATTAAAATAAATGTTTTAAGTATTAGAAAATTTTCAACGCAAATAAATGATAATAGCAAAATGGAAACTAAATGTGTATATTACTAAACCTTGTGTAAAAATTTAATATCATAGGATGACTTTAAAATGTAATAACGAAGCAACAATTTTAGTTTAATTTTGAAATTTTTAATTTGTACATTTTACGCAGTTTTCAGGTTCATATTTTTGTAAGGGGAAATTTAGGTAGTTTAAAAAGATTTTAATGCAAATTCCTAAAAATATAATTCTTTCTAAATAATATTAAAATACTTACTTTTAATCATAAGTAAATTTCTTTTAAGTATTAAAAAAATTTCAGCGTAAATAAATGATAATAGCAAAATGAAAACTAATTTTGTAAATTACTAAACCTTGCGTAAAAATTTAATATCATAGCATGACTTCAAATTGTAATAACGAAGCAACAATTTTAGTTATAAGCCTTTAATTTTAAATAATAATCAAAATCAAAAAAGCAATAATCGGGAATAATTTTAAGAAGATATTAAATAAATATAAAAGGTAAATAACGTTAAGTAAGAGATAAATAAGTAATTCACAGGTAAATATCGTTATAATTTTTTTTTAATTTTATACTGATTACAACCAAGGAATAACTAGTTATTTGTTTATTAATTAAGTGATCATGTGAATTTTTTTATCCAATGAAAATGAACCGAAACACGAATTTCATTAGAAATTCGATGAAAGCTATTAGGTGCTTACTTTTTTTTTTTTTAATATTTTTGAATCTAACCCGAATATAAGATGAAATTCTACATAAAGTTTACTTACTTTCAGAGACAGGAAAGATCCCTATTCCTTTACCATAAAGATTAAATTGCAAAAATACGAAGCTACAAAATTATTTACAGAAATAGATGAGAAAACTATAATTATTTATTCTCTTTAAAAGGTTAATTGAAAGAAGAAAAAAAAAGAAAACAATTTTAACTTATTACATTCTCGTTTTTAATCAAAGTAGTTGAAGTGTTATAGAGAACTTTTAAGAAGAACACAAAAAAGGCAATTGTAAAATATCTATTTTTGGATCTTTCTACTCATTTATTCACTGCGACCTCATTTTACTCCGTTCTGTTTGTTTTTGTTTTGGTTTATCACGTTGTTCGATTTCTAGGTTAGCTAAGAGATGGCGCTTTAGTTTCACATTTTAAGTACGAATCTTACTGAATCGCGGAAGCAAAAGTACTCTGCCACCGAGAAGATTTTAGTCAATCTGTTGTAGCTTGATTTGAAAATAATTGAAACTCTTCATTCATATTTCCGTTTTCAAAATTTTACTTAATTTCCATATTATTGCTGTGAAATAGATTGAGAGACAAGGCGATGTGACTCATTTTACCCACGAATAAATAAAAAAGAATCGATTGAACTGCATGATTCAAGAGAAACATTCTAAGATATTTCGAAAACATACAATTGAAGATTATTTTTCTAAGATAAAGTTTACGCATCTATATATTAAAGCAAAATATAAAACAATGTTTTGTCAAAATAAAAATAGTTTGGTGACCACAAACAATTGAAATCAGTGATCATTGCTAAAAGTCACTGATTAGCTGAATTATTTTTTATTGCAAGCTGTAATTATTTTTTTTATTTAATACTTAAACCAACACAAAGCTGGCTTATTTTTTTATTAGATTTAACGATAAGTTCAGCATGTGTGCTAATATATTAAGGTTATTAATTATAATTTTTATTAAAAAATACATGCAAAAAATATCCAAAAGAGCCAAAATTATAGCTACTCATAGAAAATTAAAAACACATTTAAATAATAATTTATTAATATATAACACTTTTTAAAAAAATTAGAATTCTTATTTACTGCATTCACTTAAGTCGTTGAGGTAAAAATTGCACCAATTCAAATTCAGCTGTACTTTCGAATTTGATTCGTGCAATGTTTACACGAGTATCACAATATAAAGAAAATTTGAAATAAAAACATTCATTTTTGAGAAAAATTGTATCTTTCAGTATTTTTAAATAATAGTAATATTGCGGACTTTATACTAATTTTTGAGGACCCCCAGAAAGTGTGGGCCCTAGGCCCGTGCCTATTGGGCCTAGGCGATAACCAGGCCCTGCCCTTAATGTATGTGTCTGCCATTAAATGCAGCTTCTTAATTAAATATAAGTTCCACCGTGAAAATATTTTTTTTATATAAAAATATTATTTTCATTGTATCATTACCCATTAGGTAACTTTTTAGCCATTATTTGATAATATTTGACTGAAACGCTTGCAACTCAGAAGCAAAGTCTAAATAGCCATTTTAAAACTGGACACTAAAGAAAATTATTCATCTTAATACATGAAAAATTTCCCAGGAGAAGAGATTTTAAATGAATGAGTCCATTGTATCATTATATGCTAGTGCAATTTTATCATCATGTTATTACAAATATTTCTTTCTTTCACATAATGGAATAAAAATAACTCTAAAATTGTCTAATAGATTTATCCAGTACTGTTTAAATACATTGATGTAAGCAAAAATATATTTGTCGTGAGATTTAGTTATAACTCTAACAATTGTCAAGCTGTTGGTAAAACAATGGTATGTAAGTGCTGTTTTATTTATGCAGAACTTAAATTGTTTTATTCTGTGTTTAGTTGAAATTAGACAGTATTTTCGGTGGAAATGCATTTTTGACAACTAATTAGCTACATAATTTAACCTTTAAGTCACTTTACTTTCTTAATTAACATTTTTTGACTGAAACTTATAAAAAGAATTGCAAAATTGCAATGTGTTATTTTTAAGAAGGACAAGAATGGAAAATACTCATAGCAAAAATATAAAAATTCTGTTAGGCAAATATTTTAAATAAATTTTTAAAATGCGCATTGTAATCTTGCCTATTAGGAAACTTCTTTGCCAATGTTAGCACAGTTTTTTATTGCTATTTTTTCAAACACTTACAAATAGAAAAGCAAAGTGTCAAGTAATATATTAAAGATATGGTGATGAGGGTAGAAAATATTTATTTCAAAAACTAAGAGCACTGTGGTGTTAATATTTAACAAAGTTTACGAAAATAAATGAATATTAGTTCGAAATTAGTTTTTCGATAGCTATAATTTGTATTATTTCAATGAATGAAATTCATTGAGCCAGTAACATTGAACAATGAAACCAGTAACAATATTAATAGAGAAATAAATCCTAGAAAAATGCTTTCTGACCGTTGTCATTATTTAAACAGCGCCTTATTGTTACACTTTAAGTTTAGTGCAAATTTAAAAGTATTTTTGATGGAAATACATTTATAACAATTTACTGTGTGGCCATTGCATCATTACATACTAGTTCACTTTTTCACCATGACTTGGTATAGCACTAAAGTGATAGTGACCTATGAACACTTATTTTTGATTACCATTTTAATAAATAGTTATTTCTCGGAAGCAAGGTAATATTGTAAAGTAATATTTTAAAACTAGATGATAGGAAAATTACATTTATTTCAATAAATTCGAAATTCTACTAATCAATTTTTTTAAATGTATTTTTGAGAATGTATTTAATCTCTACAAATATAGCAAATTTTACACACTTACTTTGAATGTACATAAAACTATGCGCAAACACAAATTATAACGCTTTCAAGGTTTGTATTGTTTAAAAAAATCTATTAGTATAGCAAATACAAAAGTCTTAGGGGTTATTGTCAATTTAATTTTAACAATTGCCAAGATGCTTTCCTGCTGTTATTTTTATTTAAGAAACACTGCTAAAATTTTAATTCTAAAATTATGGCAAAAAAACTGGCAGCTGTCTGTCCATCCGATTAACCGTAAAGTTTACTCGAAAGAACATTTTTTTTCCTTTATGGTTTTGAAACCATTTACAAAAAGTACGGTTATAAAACCGTGAATACAAAACTATACGGTTTTTTAACCATTTAAAGCTAGCATTTTTCAAAAACGTAAAAAAAAATTTTTTTTAATTTTTTTTTTAATTTTTATTTAACTGGACATAGGAGCTCGGCTTTTCGTCAGGTAATGGACTCTGGAGAGTGCCGGGCACTGAAAATTCTTCATGTGTTGAAGGGAATGGAGGAAATATTGTGGTAGGACTCGAACTTAAGTTCTGCCGGTCTGAGATAGACAGATAAACCCGCTCGACTGTGATATGTACTCAGTTGCTTGCTAAGAACTAAGTAGCTTCATTAGGTGGTTCTAATTGGTGCGATAAAATTCTGGTTGTTTAACCGTATTAGGTGAAAGCAGTTAATAAACAATTTTTCTCAAACTTAACAGTTTGATTACCCTTTATTTATGGTTATTTGACTAGTTTGATTAAATATGGTAAAATAAAAATTCAATAAATTGTTATTGAATGATTTTTTCCGAGAAATTTCTAACAGTGAATATTAAATTATAGCATACCGGGCTTAATTGAGAATAAAAAGTATTTGTTTATTGATCGAAATGCAGTTATAACTATTCATAAAGCATCACTTGTATCATTATATTAGACAACATTTCCTTCACAATAAATACTTAAGTTCGACAACTACTTATAAACAAATTTATGGCAGGGGAACAAAATGTAATTACTATTTTAAATATGGACACAAAATTATACTTTTGAAAATGTTTTAATAAATGTTTATTTACAGAAACATAAAAATGTTAATAATTGTATTCTGATAGTGTTAAATTAGTGTTGTTATAATGTATTATTATTAACAACAGTGTATAGGTTTAACATCAGAAGAAAAAAATATTTTTTAAAATTTAACTTGTAAATTCAGTGGGCCAAACGTTTTTATTAACTATTTTACTTGTCCATTATTTCAGTATCCATTGCTCAGTCCAATATTTCACTGATATGTTTTTTTTTCACAATAATTTTCTATTTTTGTTACACTTGCGGTTATAAGGATGAAATCAATAAAAAAATGTCTTGCCAAGCGCATTAATTAAGTACTCTTGAATTGTTAACATGTTTATATGTATTAAAAGTTTATGTTAAAATCAGCTGATACTTCTTGAAACATTTTAATTAGTTAAAATTCTCTAAAATACTCTCCGAATAGTACTCAGAAATCAAACATTCAAATTTGTAAATGAGTTTTACAAATTTGAAAATGAAGATATATTCTTTTTAAATACATGAGCAGCTCAACTTAATTTATTGATCTGAATAAATTTTATACTTTGAGGCCCTTATAAGATTTAATAATTTCTATTTCATGCCAGCTCTTATAGAGTGATTATTTACTTTTATGCCTCCATGAATTGGCACTTAAAATCTTTTTCTGATAATATACCAGAATCTCAGATCTTGCTAATGTCTCATAATCATTGACTAAAATTAATTTGATAAAGGCTTTATAAAAAAAAAAGTTTTTTCGAAAATACGCTGTGACTTTAGCCCATAAAAAGGCTAGAAAAGTAGAGACAATTTAGTTAATTAAAAATGTGGCAAATGCTAAACAGTTTGATAGTTGTGAGAGTTAACATTCAAGGAAAAGGAAATTCTTCGTGATAGAAATTTAATTCGAGAAACTACTCAAAATCTGTTGCAAATTATCTTTCACGTAACTTAAAACCAGGGCTCGAAAAAACTCAGAAATTTTACCCGTCCCCAATGTATCCGTCCTCTTTTGAAACTAACCCGTCGCTTCTAAATGAATAAAAATATTATTTTTTCTTATTTATTACAAACATTTACATAAATTACACAATGAATTAGTAGCTACTAGGATTACATTATACAGTAATAAAAGAAATACTAGGTTACTAATAGTAAAACCTAGTATTTCTTTTATGAAATAATTTATTTCTTTTATGAAATAATTTATTTCTTTTATGAAATAATTTAATTAACAAATTTAAATAACAAAGGTCAAGTTATCTGGAATGTCAATTTATCCGAGGGTACTGCGTTTTTTAAATGAATCAAATATGACGTTTGCCAGTACCACAATCAAGCCTATGATATACAGAGGTTTCTGCACAGAAATCTGAAAGGGGTTTTCCATTTAGGTGGATGTTCATAATGTGTTTTTTTGTAAGTTCATTGCTGAAAAGTCCCTTTCAACTGCTGCAGTACTCCCAGACGAAAAAAAACATAAATCCACCATGCGCAGTATGCTGCTGTACGGGATTTCTAGATTAGAGGGTCATTTTAGAAGTGAGGCGCTAGACTCTTGTAGGATAACAAAAATTGAAAGTGTATCACGAACATTAACGGGAAAATGGCCATCCGCGCGGGCGTCTGATTCGAGAAATTCGTTGTCCGCGGGAAATTTTTGACCGCCGAGGACGGGCGGTTTTTCGAGCCCTGCTTAAAACTGAAGAAAATAGAAAATAAAAATTACTAACGAAGTTTTAATAATTATGATGGCCATAAGAACTTCAATCTTAAAAACACGTGAATTAAAAATTGTTATTTACAGGAAAAGAATTTTAATTAAAAATCGAGTATCGAGAAATAAGGATATTCGGGACACCTACCCACCACGTTAGCTTTCGTAGCTGTCCATGATCCATGGTAGCTGCAAATAAATACTCAGGGCTAAAGAGAATAGAAGAACTAGTTCACTCCTTTGAAGAAACTCTCGCAGCGCCAAACCTCCGATTTTCGCCTGTGACGGCACGGTGGCGCAAGCCTTGAGCTTTTACTTCAAGAACGAAACGTTCGGTCTAACTAGCTTTTACTAATATTGGAGTATTCTTTTTTGTGACATATTCCAAGACATCTTTGTTTCCTATAATGATTTTGCTCAGTTTTGTTAAGTGAAGCACAAAAATTTAAAATTATTTATGAAATGCCAGTTTGTGCGATTGCAACTTATAAAAATTCTGATATAAACACAAAAGGAAAAAATATAATTTTCCACGTTTTCCGTAAAGTAAATGAACAACTATGTAATGAATGGCTTCAACATTGCAAACGAAATGACCCAGTTAATATTAAATATGAACGAATATGCAGTAAGCATTTCTTAAAACAAGATTATGAAGATGTTATGAGAAATCGTTTGCTTGGAATTGCCGATTAGAATGATTTTAAAACTGCTCTAACTCTACCAAGTGCTCTCTTATCTAAGGGATGATTAATTGTTCCATCAGCGGTATGGATGAAGTGTGTCAGGAATTTGAGAACATTTTTCAAAGTGTGCATAGAACAGAAAATCAAAAAGCGTCATCAAAGAACTTATAAATGAATTAGAGGGACGATACCCCTCAGTGAATAAAACAGCAATACGCTTATTTTGCATACCAGAACTTTTATAAGAATTCGCCATCCAAATTGAAACCGCCCAGTTACTTCATAAAGAAAGTTAGACGAAAAAATTAAAAAATGAATAACTCAAAGATAATAAAAACTTAGTGAAAAGTATAGATAGTTAATAGTTAAAATTCTCCTAATTTCATAACACAGTTTTTAATGTAGTTATTCAAAATATTTATTTTATTTAATTATAATTATTTTTTTAATATAATTATATTCTTTTAAATTTAAATATCAATAAGCAATTGTAAAATTTCTAATATTTTTATGAACCTAAATTATTATTTTGTTATAATAAGTAGCTTTTAAGGTTGATGCTTTCTAATGATTAAGCATTAACAAATTGCCATTAACAGCATATTTTAAAATCAGGATTCTAAATTTAACCCAACTTAACAAATTATTGTTATCGAACAACATGTAGCTAAAAAAGTGTCGATATATTCATTAAATGTTTTTAATTATAAAAGTTAAAACTGAAAATTTTAAAATAAAGTATTTATAGCGTCATCCACGACAACTAGTAAAACATTTTATTAGTTTAAAATGGTATTTAATTTAATATTTTGGCCAATTTTTTTTTAAACTATGTTTTTGTAAGGAAATATGTTAATTGCATAACGTTTGAAAGCTAATATCAAGAAAAAGTCGAACTCATTTTAATAGAGAGAATGATACGAAGTTTTCACAATATCTTTACTAGCGATCTCCAAGATCTGTGTGTCAGGAGGAGGGAAATCGTAGCTTCAACTCTAAGAGCGGAATGAACTAGCCCTTCTTTCTTTTCTTTAGCCCTGGTAAATGCTTTCATTTTTCTGCAAAACCAGGTAAAGACACACAAACAGAATTTTTTTTTATTATATGTAAATATGTACAAAAATTGTAAGCTTTAATATACAAAATTAAAATAGTTAATATACATATTCTTTACATAATCATTTGATTTTCGTCAGTTTAAAAATAATGCATACTTTGAGTCAATTATTTTACACTAGTGATGAAAAGAAATTTTCTTCCGAAGTAGATTGATCATTAATGTCGAGGTCTATTAACTGTCCCGCTTTGCGGCATGAAGCGCAGCAGTATCTGCCATAAGCTTTGTTATTGCAGTAATTATTTTTAATGAATTTCTGACAATCTTTGAACAGTGGATTGTCGACACAGCTTGGATCTTCATCTAGAAAGAATCAATAAGAATAGCTAATTAATCAGAAAAAAATAGCATTTTTGCTATTAAACTAAAGATTATGAGAAAAAAATGTAGTAAAAAGTAAAGTGTTTCGATTATATCTATAAAAATTATGTTTCTGCGATGTAAGCGAAACGTTTACTAAGATCTATTAAAAATCTTCCGAGTAGAATTAAAGTATCACAATAGTTCATCGAGTTTTGAATTTATACGTGAGTTTTTCGGCTTGTTTGTCTTTTTTTCTTAGCACGCGATCTTCAACAGTTTAAATTTTTAAAAGCTCCATGTTTCCGAATTTTCCTTTATTTGAAAAATGTAAATTAAAATTTATTAAAAATTGTAATCAAATTATTGAAAAACATTTGAACGGCTTTAAATTGCTCATAGATCAAATATATTGATTGAACTAGGGTCCTTTTTTTAAACACAAGGTCATCGAAAAAAAATTCCAGGAATTTATAGTTATACATATATATAAACTATAGTTATATTATTTATTTTATAGTTTGAGATTAAGTTAAGGGACAAAGCTAAGAGGGTTGAGTTGAGTTTGCTCATGCTGTTGAAAATTATTGACGTGTACCTTTTAAACCGCATTCTTCTCAAGTCTTGGCGACATCAAGCGACTATTAGTGCGCATATTAAAACGATTTTAAAAATTTGCACTTTTCTTTGTATTTTAAATACCAAATTTAATGTTCATTAATTTTCATTTTATACAATTTTGTAATTACGGCATTCTTTTCGATGACTTTTATTATTATTATAAAATCTGATCAGTTTACAATGCCAAAACTCAATGAATAGTAAGGTTTATTTATTCATTTTTTTAAAGAAAGAAAACGCTCTTGGAAATCTTGAATTATTTCCAAATAAAATATTTTTTGAGGAGAATGGTTGAAAGTTTGGGACCTTTAATGCTACTTTCAATTTTCATATATTTTCTCATACCTCGAAAGCTTTTTTAAATGAATCGAAAAAGTTTAAAGCCCAACTATAAGTTTAATTAATCGAAAGATAATTCTGTGTAAAAAGTTTCGATAGTCTATCGTTATTTTAATTATTTTATTTAATAAGGGTCGAAAATTTTTGAGTTGTAAGGTAAATAAATGTTTACAACATTTTAAACTACTTAATTTTAAGTGACAAAACACAAAATTTGACCGAAAATATTATAGCTGTTCTTGAGAAATAGGTGTTTGAAATTTTATAACTATTTAACCACTTTCTCTGAAAAAATTGTTTTTTAAAATTTAAACTTCTTAAACTCATGTAAAAAATTTTATACCTCATAATTAGCGTATTTGATGTTGCCGTTTTAAACCATAAAGATTGACACTTAGTTTGCGAAAAATCCGAACATTAAATCAAAGGTTATTCAAGACGATTAGCTTTATTTTGCGCACTGTACTTAATCAGCACAATTTAAAGTAAGTTTTATTTTTTTAAAGTATTAGCCTGTGTAGTCTTTGGCTATCAAAGTAAATAAACATTTTCCATATAATTTACTACTTTTGTTTTCTCACCACGTAATGCGAATATTATAAAGTTGTTCTATTGGTCCTTTTTTCTCGTCTTTCACTTCAGGGTGTTCCGTAATCACCACCTTTAATGAATATTTTTCGAACCTTGAAGTTAAAGTAATATTCATTCGAAGAAAACTTATCGAAAAAAAGACCTACCGAAATACTATTGATAAAGTTAAGATAAAAATTGATAAAATCAGGTTTATTGCAGTACGGTCCTTGAAAGTGTTTCTTATAATCGTGTTTCAACTCCTCTGTTTTCTTTTTAAATCGAACAGAATTTGATATTTTTACCCTAGCAGCATGTTAGTATTTAACTAAGTATAAAAATTTATTTGCCTTCTACCGTAATTTTTTGTTTTTGTCCTTTTCTCTGCTTGCACCGTCTGTTACATATATAATTTTGCAACTATAGTTAATTGAAACCGTATAGATAATTGTTCGTAATATAATTGTTTAGAAGTAGATGAATAATTTAACAATAACTTGTTAGAAGAAATCTTTTCTTATTTGTTCATTTGTAACGCATGCGCTCTGAAACTCTTGTTGAGACATTATTTACTTTACAATGCAGCAAGATACTATTTTTTTCCGCCAGAAAAAAAATTTTTTAGTTGCGTCACCTCCTAAAGTCTTGTAACTGTCCTGCTTTTAAGCATGAGGCGCAGCAGTATCTGCCATAAACTTTGTTATTGCAATAATTATTTACAATAATGATCTGACAGTTGGAAAAATGTGGATCGTCAACACAGCTTGGATCTTCAACAGTTAGGTCTAAAAGAATAAGTTGTTGAAATCAGTTAAAAAATCGAGCAATGAAAATCATTTTCATTATTAACCAAACGGATAACACAACAAAAATTATAGTAAAAAAATTTAAAGCATTTCACCAATATCGCTGAATTTAAGGAAACTCATTGAATGTTTAACTTTCATTGTCGTCACTCAGTGGATAGAATACTCGTGTACCAGGTTCGAACCTCAACAATGACTAGTCGATACAAATTCTGTTGACAGCTCACAGCAACCACCGTGTTAGGTAAAAATATCATCAGTGGTAGACAGGTGAAGGATTTGAATCCCCCTCATGCCACGAGCACCGTAGAAGGTTTTCTTCTCTATGTAATGTAGGTTTAAGCGTCATAAAAAGGCACTCAAAGAAAGCTAGTTTGTCCAAATGCTTGAAAAAGGAGTTTCCTTGTTAGGTTTAAAATAACCAAGCTATGGATTTTCTAGATTGAGAGTCATAAATCTAAAGATGGTTCAGCTGCTCAACGGAGGTATTCCAAATAAAATAAAAACTTTGCTGTCGTCTTTTGTTGATACTCAATAGGAATTAGTGACAGAATAGTGACAGCTATATGATCTTAAAGTATAATTTTTCATAATTTTTCTTATTCGAAATCTACAAGGAGTGCATGTGGTATTTCTTCGAGTTTTGACTTCGTATTTGAAATAAAGTACTCTGAAAATACCAATTTAAAAATTATAGGCTTCACCAGTTTAAATCGTTGAATATTTCTTCTGATCACATTTAACTTTTTTATTAATTATCTTATTGAGTTGTTACATTTCAAAATACCGAGTCGAGACATAATAAACGTTCTGATAAAGTTAAATATAATGTGTTCTTTTGTTTTATTAGTACAAGGAACAATTTTTGAGAATTTAACGTTTGCAACTTGAACTTGAAGAATTGTTTTGAACTTGATGGATTGTTTGTAAATTGAAATTCATAAATCTAGGGCGTTTTCTTTTTTATATATTATATACAGTTATGTATTAGGGAAAAAATTACAGTACAACTGCGACACCGTTCATTTGTTAGGGCTCTTCTCGGTCAAATTATATATTATTTAAAAACGTGTGTATGGTCTTAGTCTGCATCAAATTGTTTATAATTTCAATAAACAAAAGCAGTCTATTCAATAAGCAAAAATGGTAGCTTTTATGTGTATTGAATCTCTTTAACATCATTAATAGTGCATATTTCGCATTTTAGTTTTAAAGGAAAAGAAAAAACCCTCGCAAGGCAATTTTTGAAAATGGCGATTTTTACATTGCATTGTGGATAGGATGCTGAATTTAATGGCAAAATGGTCAGAATTGGCAATGCTAAACGGAATTGACTTCACGCGTTTTAGCTAAGATTAAAAGACAGTGTTATGAATTAAATCTGACGCTTACTAGATTGCATATCAAAAATACAGCTTTTTTAAAATTCGATTTCTCAGGAACTATTCGACCAATTTCGCTCAAATTTTGAATTTTACTACGTAAGATTACATTCTTGAAAATAATGTATACCTTACGACTATTATTAAATTAAGTAATAAAACATAATAAATATTTACTAAAAAATAATTTTTTGCATGGAATTATCTTTAGATAAGCGAATTTTATAATTGTGTATAATAATTTTGAAATTCGCTTGGAAAGTTCTCGAGATATGGCGAAATACGCAAAAAGTAAAAGTAAAATTCAGTGTGTTCAAACTTCGGACTGCTCTTCCGACCAACATATTGGGACAGTATTTCCCAGATTTCGGCTACCCCCTATATTTTGAAGTCAGAAATCCAAATCCATCTAAGAAAAGGTATGTTTTACAGAGAAAGTACGTTTTTGTGACTGATTTTGTAACCTAAAATATTGTATGCACTAATTAATTAGCATATTTCAGGTCACCCCTTTAAATCATTATGATCTAGAACGTGAAGATCCAATCATTAGATCAAAAGTTATTCAGGGTGGTAAGTTAATTTTTTTGTGTGCATAGAACGTACGAAAAGCAAACTTCATTACGTATTAGAGTAAGAAGGACAACTAATAAATTAACTTACCAATGACTGTTATGGATACAGAAGATGTGGCTATATTATTGTTATATTCTGCAATACATTTATATTCACCGCTGTCTTCTTTTTGTGCTTTAGAGATAAACAGTGTGTTGTTTGAAAGCAAATTTATGCGATCGTTCTCCACTATAATACTGTTTTCATGACTCCAAATTGCTGTTTTTACTAATTGAGGACCTTTTACAACACAATCGATCTGGAGAGGTGAGTCAACGGTTGGATCATTAGTAACTAAGCTGACCATAGTTTCCAGTGGTTCTAAAAAGAAAATAAGAGCACAATAGGAAAGAGTGGGGTCAATTGTAACATTTTTTACTTAACTATTTTTAACTAACAAAAAAATCCAATACATTATTAGTATTAATTGACAGACGAGTAAAGTAGACTATCCTCTGCTAGAAAAAAAAAAATAAGTACCTTATTTTAAATGTTATTATATTAGTTATTAAAAATTTTTGACAATCGTGCACTCGTTACAATTGTCCCCATTTACGGGGTCAATTGTAAAAATTCATAAATTAAACTAACACATAGTTAATTATACATATTATCATAGTTGTGTTATATTTCTTAATTGATCAAAATAGTAGTGATATTTTAGAAGTAAAAATAATAATGAGCAGAGACCTAAAGGGTTAAACATTTAACTTTAAGGGGTTAAAAATTGTAATTTATGTTGTGAAAGGTGACAAATAAAATAATGCACATGCAACATAATATAAATACAATCGTCCCTTTACTTATTGTTACAATCGTCCATAAGACGCCATTTCAGCTTAATTTGTTAAAAACAATGCTAGTTAATTAACAAAACTAATCTTTTTTTTAAAATGTTAACACTTACATAGTCGGTTAATAATTTTTATTTGTTTAAACAAAATTACTTTGTTACTATATAATATTCTAATACCAAAAAAGTACTTATGTAGCGTGAAAATATCTTTTGTGATGTAACTCTTTCAAAAGTACATAAAAATGGTTGCCAGCAGGGGTGTACATGTAGATTTATTAAATACACCTTGTGCGCCACCTAGGAACCAAATCTAGAACCCGACACTTAAAATTTTTGCTTTGTTACAATCGTGCCCTGTTACAATTGACCCCACTCTCCCCTACATATAGTTTAGATTTACAGATTTTTCATTTTGCTTCTTTGCGCACGGGGAATGCACGCATTTATAATATATTTTTTATTTTGAAGCGTCTATTGTATCGCACGAAATTTTTCCTTTTAAATTTCAGTTTATATTGATTGAAGTCATGAGGAAATTTTCAATATTTTATCAAATCAAAAGTTATCATAACTCATCGGCGTTAGAGGATGACACGTTAATAAGCAAAGCGCGTTAAAGTGTACATAGACCGCAAAATAAATAAAAAATATATATAACCCTGAATAACTTTTGTTCGAATAATCAGATTTTCGCAAACTCTCTGCCGATCATAACAGTTTAATAGGGTAACCTCAAACGCGCTAATTAATGCTAATTATTAATTAAGTTACGGAATCAGATACAGAAACGTACTTTCTCTCAGTAAACATATCCTTTATTTTTTTGTTGGGATTTGCGATTATCAAAATTTGAGGGATAGCTGCTATCTGGAAAATATGGTCCTGATACTTTAGTCAGGAAAACGGTCGAGAATTTGGGAAGTTTAATAATTTTCGCGAGCTTCTTTCTCGAAAGCTTTTTAAAATCGAAAATGTTTAATACCCTGCAGTACGTTTAATTTCGCGAAATAAAACTTTAGATAGAAAATAATTTTTCATAGTCTCTTATTATAGATATTTTTTCATAAGTGCTGAAATAATTTTAATTATAATGCAAATAAATCCTCATATCATTTTTAAACTATGTAATTTTAAATGATGAAATAAAAAATTTATCGAAATTAGTAGAGTTGCTCTTGAGAAATAGAATTTAAAGAATACGACTGTTTTGAAATTTTATAGTTTTATAACATATTCAAACACTTTCTATTAAAAAAAATTGTTTTTGCCAATTAAAATTTCCTAACTTAAAATTGTTTAAAAATTATTATTCCAGATGATTAAAGATTTTTTTCGAACTTGATTAAGTGAAATAATAAAATTTACTTACATGGAATTATTTTTGGATAAACGAATTTTATAGTTGCGGACGAAAATATTTCGAATCGCTCTAAAACTTCCCGAGATATGGCTAAATACGCAGAAAGTGAAATTAACATTTAGGACCCCATACTTTCGACATGTTTCCTGCTGAATCTCATATTTTCCAGCTATTCCCCATATTTTGATAGTCAAAAATTCAGATCTTAAAAAAGGTATGTTTATTCAGAGAAAGTACGTTTTTTAGTCTGTTTCTGTAACTTAATTAGTAATTAACTTTAATTACCATATTTAATGTCACCTTTTTGATCAACTAAAATTGATACCTAGTTCGTGAATATCTGATCATTAGAACAGAATTTATTTAAGGTGATATTTTTCTTTGCGCGCTGTACTTATTCAGCACAAAATAAGTTTTATGTTTTTAAGTATTATTTTGAGTAGTCTTTTCCGATCAAAGCAAATACAAATATTTTATTGGGATATTTTCCACGGGATTTCAACATTACTTAGTGGTTCTATTGACCTCTTTGTCATTATTTAGCTTCAGGGTGTTCAGTAATCACCACCCTTAATGAATATTTTTCGAACTTGAAGTCAAAGTATTATTCAATCGAGGAAAACCCAATCGAAATTAAACGAAACACTACTGATAAAGTACGATTTAAAAACTTAGAAATTAGATTTATTGCCACGTGGTACTTTCAACTCCCCTCTGCCGATCGATCAGATTTTAAATTCTGTCTTCTTCAATAGTGTTTTTATCAGTTCTTGATAGAATTTTTTGTTTCAAATTAAATATTCGTTTTAATAAAAGCCACAAAAATGGACAGACTACAGTGCAGGCTCTATAAACAAGAACGCTTCTCAGCGTCGAAACACAAAATGACTAGAGAAGGTTACGAGACAAACACATTGCAATAGAATAAAGTGGTTTACCAATAGGGTAAGAGGAAGAAGCTTGAGCTAGGTAATAAGGAAGGAAGTCAAGAAACAGGTGTGAGGTGGTTGAGTGAGAGTCTGAGAATGCAAGAGGTGAAAATTAAGTTATAACTGATTTCCAAACATTAGGAAAGAATGGGATGCTAGAAAAATCATTTAACTAAATTATTAGTAAATAAAATAAAGGTGTGTCCATCATACTCATCAAGGCATTTGACAAATGCCCCAGCTAATAATTATTCAACACTGAGTTCAGCTACTGACCATCACCTTTGGGAATCACAGCCGTACTTTAAAACATTATAATAATTCAGTTAATCGTTTTTTTTTAGTGCACCATTCGTTCCTAATGTTTGAAAATCAATTTTAATTTACTCCTTGCACCCAACCAACTCTCATCAGTTTCCTATCTCTTTTCTTTATTTTGTTCAAGCTAGTTCCTTTTTCATATTGGTTTAATCATTTTGTTTTATAGCAACGTGTTTGCCTTGTAATCTTCTCCAGTCATTTTGTGATTCGACAGCGACATTAAGGATGGGTTTTCTTTATCGAACGAAAACTATAGGTATGTCAATTTCTGTACCTTTGTTTATGCTTTATTCACATTTTGTTTTATTCATAAATAGATTAAATTACACCTTTCTGCGTGCATTTCTTTTACTTTATTTATAACAAAAAGTTTCGAAACTAAACATTAACAGCATTGGTAACGGATCACATTTAACATTTTTTAAACATATTTACTGTTTCCGCATTTTATTATTTAATCAAGTATATAAAAAGGTTTTGTATTCTACCGTAGTTTTTTTTCTATGCTTGGGTTGTGTCTTTTTTATTTATCTATTTATTTTGCAACGAAAGTTACTTGAAACTGTAGTAATTAATATTTATTTGCTTTATAAAGGAAATCACATGATAATGAAATATTCGAAGTGTTTCAAAACCTAACCAATAAATTAAACACTTACCAATGATTGCGATGGACAAAGATGATGAGGCAAAATTATTGTTATATTCAGCTGTGCATTTATATACTCCACTGTCTTCTTTTTGTGCTTTAGAGGTAAACAGTGTGTTGTTTGAAAGCAAACTTATGCGATCGTTCTCCTCAATAACATTGTTTCCAAGACTCCAAATTGCTGCTTTTGCTGATTGAGGACCTTTTACGATGCAATCAATCTGGAGAGGTGAACCAACGGTTGGATTGCTAGTAACTAAGCTGACCTCAGTTTCCAGTGGTTCTAGAAGGAAAAATAATCTCGCATAAGATATTAAATTTACAGACAATACATTTTGTTTACTTACGCGTGGTGAATAGTACATTTATATTTGATTTAATTATTGAAAAATTAAAATATTAAAATTAAAAACAAAAATAAAATTTTGTTTGGAGTGAATCGTGTTTCAACTCCTGTTTTCTTTTTCAATCGAACAGATTTTGATATTTTTACCTAGCAGCATGTCAGTATTTAATTAAGTGTATAAAATTATTTGCCTTCTACCGTAATTTTTTGTCTTTATCTCTGCTTGCACTGTCTGTTACATATATAATTTTGCAACCATAGTTAATTCGAACTGTATAGATTAATACTTATTTGATTTATACAGAAAATCCCATGATAAAGAAGAATTCAAAGTGTTTCAAAATCCAACAAATAAATTAACTACTTACCAATGACTGCAATGGACAGAGATGATGAAGCTAAGTCATTGTTATATTGAGCTGTGCATTTATATACTCCGCTGTCCTTTTTTTCTGCTTTAGAGATAAACAGTGTGTTGTTTGAAAGCAAATTTATGCGATCGTTCTCCACTATAGCGTTGTCTTCATGGCTCCAAGTTGCTGCTTTTACTAATTGAGGACCTTCTACAATGCAATCGATTTGGAGAGGTAAGCCAACTCTTGAATCGTTAGTAACTAAGCTTACTATAGTTTCCAGCCGTTCTAAAATGGAATATAAATTCACAATAAGATTAGTTTAAATATACAAATAATCCAGTTCATTTCTTCGCACATGGTGAATAACAGCATATATTTAAAATATATTTCGTATTTCCTTGCAAATATTTCTTCCTTCTAAATTCCTTCCTTCATTCATTCTAAAAACAGCAGACCCAATTTTTGGGTTTAGACTACTAATGTTCAACTCCGTAGCCTTGTAATTTTGAACCCAAACAGGAAGACAAGAGAACTCCTGGATCAAGTATTATGAGAAATTTGCCTTCGTTTAGGACTCTTTGATGGAACTAACCCGCATTTGCGTGACATGGAGAGGAGCAACACGAGAACCTCCCACGGTTAGCCTGATGACAAGGGAACTCTAACCCATGATCCGTCAGTGCAAGCCGGATGTGGAATTCGTATCTACCAGTCATAGGTGGGATTCGAACCTGGTTCACCTCCATGGAAGGCGAACACTCTATCCCCCAAGCCATCACGGTTCCCATGAAGAAGATTATCAATACTTTATTAAATCAATAGTTAATATAACTTCATTAGCCTTAAAAAAATACCACATTAATAAACAAAACTAATTAAAATATGTACAGTGTCCGAAATAAAAAGAGATATAACCTTGAATAACTTTTATTCGAATGATCAGATTTTCGCGAACTGTCTGCCGATCATACTGGTTTAAAAGGGCAAAATCAAACGTGATAATTATTAATTAAGTTTCAGAATCAGATACAGAAATGTACTTTCTCTCAATTAACATATCCTTTTTTTCTCGATTTAATTGAGTTTATCAAAATATGAGGGCTTGTTACAACCAGGAAAATATGGTCCCGATGATTAAGTCAGAAGAACGGTCGAAGTTAGGGGACCATTTCTCTTATGTGTTTCTCCATATCATGAAAGCTTATTTTAACGTATCGATGCAATTTAATATACAGTCAAAAGTTTAGACTTAATTTAGATAATTCTATGTAAGAAATAATTTTCATAGTCTCTTATTATTTTTATTATTTATTTAATAAAGGTTGAAGAAATCGTAGTGTAAATAAATTTTTACACCAGTTTGAACTGAGTAAATAAATTTAAATGCTAAAATACAAAATTTGAATGCAATTAGTAGATTTGTTCTTAAAAAATATAATTTTAAAATTATGACTTTTTTGAAATTTTATAATTTTATAACTGTTCAATTCCTTTATCTACTAACTTGTAATTCAATATTGTTTCGATAGTCAAGAATCCAAATCTAATAAAGGTACGTTTGCTTAGAGAAAGCACGTTTCTTAGTCCATTTCAGTAACTTAATTAATAGTTAGCTTTAATTAGGATATTTAAGGTCATCTTTTTAAACCATTAAGATTATTACTTAGTTTGTGAAAATCTGTTCATCAAAAGTTATTTTAGGTGATACATTTTGCTCACTGTATTTACTCAGCATAAAGTAAGTTTTATATTTTTAAGCATTGTTCTGTGCAGTGCAGTTTTAGCCCATCGGAGGAAGTAAAGATTTTTTGACTGACATGATATTTGTTACTTCTGATTTTTTGCCACGTGATGCCAACATTTTAAAATAGTTCTATCAACCTCTGCTGTTCCTTCGCTTCTGGGTGTTCGGTAACTATCACCCTTAATAAATAATTTTCAAACTTAAAGACAAAGCATTATAAAATCGAGGAAAACCTTATCGAAACTAAACAAAACTCTATTGATGAAGTTAGGTTTGTTAAGTTTAAAAACTCTAAAATTGGATTTATTGCCATGTGGTACTTATAAGTGTTTCTAATACTCATTTTTCAACTTCTGTTTTCTCTGGCAATCGAAGAGATTTTTAATTGCGTCTTCTTCAGTATTGATTTTATCGGATTTTTATAGCATTTTTGTCTTGAATTAAGTATTAATTTTTGTAAAGTAATAAAACTTGGTTAAGGATGAAATAAAGGCACAAAAATTGCCCTACTACGGTGTAGGCCTTATCAGCAAGAACCTTCCTCAGCGTCCAAACACAAAATGACTGGAGTAGGTAACGAGACCAACACGTTGCTGTAGAATAAAGTGATTTAACTAGTAGAGTAAGGAGAAAAAACTTTAGCAAGGTAACACAAAAGGGATATATACAAGTGTGCAGCAGTTGAGTCAGAATCTCAAAGTTCAAGTTATAGAAATTAAAATGATTTTAAAACGTTTGGAAAGAATGGGATACTAGAAAAAATCATTAACTAAATTATTAGAAACTTTCAAAAGACGATTCCCAGAAGACCAGACCGATACAAAGAGTAATGTAGAATTATTTTAGCAGATGAGAACTCAAACCTATGATTAGTATCCCAATCGTGTTGGATGATCCTGATTTTGGAGAAGTTTTTCCTGTTCTTTAAGTCTATATGTTTAAGAAAACCATTATCCAATATACAAAAGACCACACTAAAACGAAATTTGATAACTACCCCAGCTATTAATTATTCGATACTGCGTTCAGCTTCTCACTTCAACTTTTGGGACTCCCAGCAATATTTTGAAAAATTCTAATAATCTTGTTAATAATAATCTTTCCTAATGTTTGAAAATCAATTCTAATTTGATTTCTGCATCTTGTACCCAGAGGTTCTCATCCAGCCACCTCACGCCTGTTTCTTATCTTTTTTTCTTTATAACTTTGTCCTAGATCATTCCTCTTCTTTTCCTATTGGTTAAGCAGCTTTATTCTATAGCAATGTGTAACCTTTTCCAGTCATTTGTGTTTCGACATTAAGGATTATTCTTGTTTGTGGAACTGAAACTATAGTATATCCATTTCTGCGTCTTGATTTGTTCTCTATTCACATTGTTTTGCTTTATTTATACATAGCACAAAGCACATCCTTTCTTTATTTAATTATTCCTTTATTTTTCTTTCTGTTCGTATTTATTTTCATTCATTTTTAACATAATTTCGAATATAAATATTAAGAGCATTGATTTTACGGAACATATTAAACGTAGCAGCGTGTTACTATTTAGCCTAGTATATAAAGTCCTTTACTTTTTACTGTAATTTTTCTTATCTCTGCTTGTTTTATGACTGTTATATATTTAATTTTGCAACGATAGTTTATTAAAACCGTTGGAATTAATACTTATTTGCTTTATATCTCACTTCATCATTACTTGCTTTGAATCTCATGACAAAAAGGAATTCAGTGTTTCAAAATCCAACAAATAAATTAAACACTTACCAATGATTGCGATGGACAAAGATGATGAGGCAAAATTATTGTTATACTCAGCTGTGCATTTATATACTCCCCTGTCTTCTTTTTGTGCTTCAGAGATAAACAGTGTGTTGTTTGAAAGCAAATTTATGCGATCGTTCTCCTCAATAACATTGTTTCCAAGACTCCAAATTGCTGCTTTTGCTGATTGAGGACCTTTTACGATGCAATCAAGCTGGAGAGGTGAACCAACTGTTGGATTGTTAGTAACTAAGCTGACCTCAGTTTCGAGAGGTTCTAAAAGGAAAAATAAGCTCACATAAGATTTTAAATTTACAGACAATACAGTTTGTTTACTTACGCATGGTGAATAGTAGCATGCATTTATATTTTATTTAATTATTGAAAAATTAAAATCTTAAAATTAACAACAAAAATACAATTTTGTTTAAGTGAATCGTGCTTCAACTCCTCTGTTTTCTTTTTCAATCGAACAGATTTTGGTATTTTTACCCTAGCAGCATGTCAGTATTTAACTAAGCATATAAAATTATTTGCCTTCTACCGTTATTTTTTGTCTTTATCTCTTCTTGCACTGTCTGTTGCGTATATAATTTTGCAACGATAGTTAATTAGAACTGAATAGATTAATACTTATTTGATTTATACGGATATTCCCATGATAATAAAGAATTCAAAGTGCTTCAAAATCCAACAAATAAATTCATCACTTACCAATGATTGCGATGGACAAAGATGATGAGGCAAAATTATTGTTATATTCAGCTGTGCATTTATATACTCCACTGTCTTCTTTTTGTGCCTTGGAGATAAACAGTGTGTTGTTTGAAAGCAAATTTATGCGATCGTTCTCCTCAATAACATTGTTTCCAAGACTCCAAATTGCTGCTTTTACTGATTGAGGACCTTTTACGATGCAATCAATCTGGAGAGGTGAACCAACTGTTGGATTGTTAGTAACTAAACTGACCTCAGTTTCCAGTGGTTCTAAAAGGAAAAGTAAGTTCACGTAAGATTTTAAATTTACGGACAATACATTTTGTTTACTTACTCATGGTGAATAGTAACATGTATTCATATTTTATTTAATTATTGAAAAATTAAAAGATTAAAATTAACAACAAAAATATATTTTTGTTTTGAGCGAAATCTGTGCTTTGTTTTCAAAGCTAAACATATATTTTATGGTAATAACGTTAAAACTCATTTAAATAAATTGTTCTATTAGATCCAGACTAAAATAATTTTGACATTTCTGGTGCTTTATTTTTTAAAAACAATTCTGCCTCTCAAAGAGTTAACAATTATTTCACTTTACTTGAACGTTCTTTTTAGGCATTCAGTAACTACTGAATGCAATTTATAGGTAATAAGAACGTTGTTATATGACTAACAAATGAAATCCAATTCCAAATGAAGTGTCCTGTTTTTACCAAAAAGCTGTTAAATAAATGCCTAATTACAACATTGCCTAAATTATTTAGGATACTTCTTACTGTACAGAAATAAACACAATTTTAGTTAGAAGTATATAAATAAGGTTTTATATACATTTAGTCAAAAGAGAGTAGTCGAATGCTATGAATTTTAAACAAAAGGACATATTTTCATCTGGCCACAATTAAAATTTTCATATGCAGCTTAAGTTTAAAGTAATTCCATTAATTATATATAATTATAACTACTATATCTAATTGGCCGCATTTTTAAAATTATGTACTTAACGCTTATAAATAATCCGACAATTTACTTTAAGTATAGCTACGAAATTAAGCAATTTTTTTTTAAAAATGTTTAATTAGCGCCAAAGCCAATTTCAGAAATTGACATGTGAGACCGCTCATAAATGTCACGCTTTCTTTTCTCAATATTTTTGATCTCCTCCTTCCTTTTTTTTTTTTTACAAAGTATCATATTTAAAGGCCGGGTGATAGCCTGGTTGGTAGGGAGCTGGGCCCATGTCCAAGAGTTCGTGGGTTCGATATCCGCCGGCCGAGGACTCCGCGTATATTGAATGGTGACTGATGCAAGTTAAATCTGTCGAGTCGTAAAGTCCTTCATGTTCCCATGACAATTCAATACCTCTGGCGGGTACTGATCCAGGAGTTCCCTTGTCTTCTGGATTGGGTTCAAAATTACAAGGCTACGGAGTTAAACATTAGTAGTCGTAAACTCAAAATTGAGTCGGCTGTTCAACGACGGATATAAAATATAAAATGAAAAAGTATAATACTTTACTCTCTATTCCCCCTTGTCACATGCCGTGCTATATTACAAAAACATCAATTCAGAAACAAAACATATGTTATAAATGATATTTATTATTTTAACTACGCCCTTTAATGACATTTATGAGCATTAGAATAACAATGCTTAGATGTGTATAGTCTGTCTATGGAAAGAAATTCCCTAACTATTCGTCTGAAGGAGTGGCGGGGACTATGGTTACGAGGTTCAACTATTTCAAGTAGAGGTGTTGGGTCAGTGTTTAAGCAGGTTTTGGCTCTGATCGACGAGATATTGGAAGAGAAACTCCCCTCTTTGAAATAAGCTATTTCTTGTTTCCATAGTAGCAAACGGTCTCAGACTTTGTGGCGATAGACAAACAAATAGACAAACTATTACTATTATTACTTTGATGAAAAAAATAACGAAGATATTAGAAACTTGATTTAAAAATATTTTATTTTAACTCAAATGTGTGATGTCCGACTTCTTGACACCACACCTATGTTCTTTTACAGGCGGCCCCTAAGAGAAATATTTTATACCTTAAAGTTGTATATAAGCTCATATTACATTGGAAATTGGTTAATGCACAAGAGGATTCATTTTTTTGTTAGCAATAGCTAGTTATCGAAGAAACAGAAAAACATATTTTAATCGGAGCATTATCCAAATCTAACTAACATGGAATACAATTGTGTTTTGCGGCAATGTTTTCATCAATGCAATTCTTTTTTTAAAAGTAGACTTTTCACTTCTTTTTAAGTGACCAGTAAAGTTCCATCCTATATTTCATCATCGATATATTATTTTTTTGTTATAGAACTTTATTTGTAATGCTGGTTAAACAACTTAAGTGATTCTTAAATATCTAATTTTTAATCCGTGTCTGTAAACTCGCATGTTTTAGATACGAACAAATGAACAGATTTTTTCATACACATAGAGGGCCCCGAAAAAAAATTTGTGCTCAGAACTGTGACGTGTGCGTTGTTGTGTAAATTAGAACTTGCATAATATACAATGAACTTTGGTGAAATTAAAATTATTTAGATTTTAGGCGCATAGTGATTAAGGTAAGGTTAAGTTATTTAAGGTTATGATTAAGTAAGAGTATTATGTTGCAACCACAAGTTAACTTGCTACTCTCATAGTGTTAGCGGCGCATCTTTATTTGATTGGGTAAATCATTGCCAAAGCACTCAAGAAGACTTGTTCCATTCTTAATTTCGCTTACATCTAAGCAGATTTTTTTTTAAATTTAAATGCATTAAAAACAAACTCTCTTAATACAGAATACCAGATATGAATTATCAGTGTATTTACCTTGTAGATATTGAAAAGGTGGCGGTAAAGATGTAGTTGATGGAAGAAGAGGTGTTAAAAGTTTTGATTCTTTGAAACGACCCTCTTCAGTGTAATACGTTGCTCCATACGATGGCTGTACTTCAATGGTTAGTGTTACATTGTAGACAACGACTGCATCACTTATTTCATTGTAAGCTCGGCATGAATATTTACCATTGTCCTGATAGACAAGAGATCGAATGACTAAAGTAAAATCGTATTTCATGTCATATCGGCGACTTGACAGGGGCAGCATTGAAGTATTATGGTACCAAGAAACAGTAGGCCTTGGAGTACCGATAGCTTTACAAGGCAGTTCAGCTGGCATTCCGATACGTCCTTTTACCTCACGTACACTAGGTAATATTTGGGCTGGTTCTATATTGAAGAGAAAAAAAACATGCATGACTCGTTAGTATGTGGTTACAAAGGTTGTAACTGGAGGAATGTTGGAGACAGGGCTGCGGCTTCAATTTTGGGGATGCTCTTCAGGCTCTCTGCGGACTTTGGAGTACACTTGCAATGGATTCCATCACACGTTGGAATCAAAGGTAACGAGATGGCGGACTCACTGGCTAAAGATGCTTCTTTGGAACCTCTACAGCCAGATCTACCTTCCACTTTCAACGAGGTCTTTTCAGAGTGCAAAAAAATGTTTATGGACCTCTGGAGGGTTCCTCCTCCGCATAGTTGGTATTTCGGAAAACGACCTGGAAGTGCCTTGCTTTTTGAGGGACCTAGAAGCCAGCAGACTTGTTTATCCCGCTTTGCAAGTGGTCACTTGAGGTGTCTCTCGTATGTTCAGGGGCAAAAGACTTTTGGACTTTGCACTAAATGTAGGACTGCTCAGGCTTCGCCCGAGCATATTTTAAACTGTATCGATTTTAAGATCGACGAGGTTTTTTCAAAACCTCATCTGTTTTTAGACTTCCTGGACATTTTTGGACTTATGGAATTGGTCTAATTGGGATGGACCTCTTGGGGATTAGAAACAACACAAAGGTTGTTTTATGAATTATAATCATACATGCTAAGCGATCATAAGATATAAATAGTAATTGCAAGCGAGATGTTTCTTAAAAATAAAATAATTCGCGACAAGGAAAACATGTTAAGTTTTTCTGTTAAAAATTTTTGGAACGAAATGTTGCAATTTGGAATAGACTTTTGTGTTCAAATTTTAAATTTATGCAGAAAGTAAACTTTATTTTAAAAACTGCACAGAAGAATGCAAGCAGTCACGCAACAGCAAAAGCGGCGTAAAAAACAGATTACGGTTTCGCTTTACTTAAAAGAAGCTACCGAAAACATCCATTCAGATATAATGTACAGTAAAAAAAAAAATCTATTTTTCAAAAGCGAAAATCAATCATTAACAAAAAAATTGGCAATTCTATTTTTCTTCATAACATTAGTATTTATGTCTGAGAAATCTACCAAAAATTCGCATTAAAAACATTAAAAAAAACTAACTTTTAAATATTGAAAGAAATGACATTTATTGCGTTGATTGTTGTTTACCTTTTTTTTTCAAATTGTATAAACGGAATTAGGAATCTAGTTAGAAATCTTTTTATAAAACTTCAATATTTGAAACTACGGGCCGGGATAGCCTGGTTGGTAGGGCACTGGACCCATGTCCAAGAGGTCGTGGGTTCGATCCGGTGATCGAACTGGTGACCGATGCACGTTAAATCTGTCTAGTCTCAAAGTCCTCCGTGTTCCCATGACAAATCATACGTCTGGGGGTACTGATCTAGAAGTTGCTTTGTCTTCTGGATTGGGTTCAAAATTACAAGGCTACGGAGTTGAACATTAGTAGTCGTAAACCCAAAATTGGGTGTGCTGTTCAATGACGGTTATAAAATAAAATATTTGATACTCAAGAGATGTTTTGTTATTAAAAATTTACTAAACTTCTCCAACTCAAATCATGCATTTATGTGTTCAAGTTTCGAAGGAAGTATGTCCGGTCACATAATATGACCACGACCGGAGATCTCTTTACCCGTAAGCTGACCGAAGGCGTTATGAACGGTGTATGCCTTGGAAGTAAAATAGCCAGTTCTTAAAAACTCAGCCTCTTCTTTGGAAGAGGAAACACATTAAATTCATTTCCTAAGTGGCGCTTTGTTAGTGGGCGCTTGTTAAGTGGGCGCTATGTTGAATTGATTAAGACTATGGTTGTTATTATTAATTGTTGATAAAAATTACTGTTCTACGATTGGTAATAAATTCTACGCATTTAAAAGGTGTAGTTTGAACACATTTTACTTTTGATGTAGGTTTCATAAAAAAGACTAAATATAAGTAATTGGAAGAAAATGTTACCTGGCTTTATTGGTGGGGGTGGCAGTTCCTCTAAAATAAAAAGAAACCAGTAAAATATAGCACTAAAAATAAAAATTTACTCTCCCATTATGTACTGCACACTTTCAATTTAAAACTTAACATTGATAATCAAATCATTAGACTCAGATCACAAGGTTAATATCAATAAGTCTCTAAATTTTAGTATCAATTTTTTTTAAAAATTTTATATCCTTGTGCATGTTAGTGTAAATATTACTTTCCCTGAAATGCACATCTAGAAAAAAATATTGCAATTATTAATGTTAATTAATTACAAAAGTTGAAAAATAGAAATAAGTGAAATGAATCCACGGAAAGAAACCGGTCGATTTCATTGAACCAGAGAATTTAAACGAATGGGCCTGTAGCTATTTAAAAAAGAAAGAAATACCGTATCATCTTAATCTAAGTCGCTAAAATGTTCAAAATTATTATGAGCATGATACGTAAATACAAGATGCTGATTTGAAACCAACATAGATCGAAGAAAATGCACTGATACACATAATGTCCAGTGTCGTTCTAGAAGAAATATAAATTAGATCATTATCTATTTATAGTCCCTGATGAGGGAGGTAGGTGCCTAATTTACGTCGCACTTAAGCTTTTTTATTTCCCATGAGCTGCACAATCAAGTCTTCCCAATGAACAGACCTAGTGCGCTCTCCAGAAGTGGTATCCACTCTATCAGGACCACCACAATGGGTGAGATACCGTTGGCCATGTTAATTTGGACGTCTAGTTTCTGCCACACTAGATGGCAGCACCGAGACTCTATTTGGATGCTAAAGTGCTCTAGGAATTTAATTTTGCCGGAAATGCCAAGATCCAATAAAGCACTCCAGGGATCTTTTACATGCCGCATAATCATACGGCATGGCCGCTGAGAATTTTGTGCATCCCGAAAATCCGGTGTCTGGGTCGGGGATCGAACCCGCAGACTTGGGCTCAGAACGCTGACGACAAACCAATTGCGCCACCCAGCCACTTCGCACTTAAGCTACAACATTGGATATTGACGACGACTATTGGAAACCTCACTAAGGAGGATCCGAAGAAATACCATCACAATTTCGATCTTCTGGGGAGGGGTTTGCTCTCTATCTTTGGTACCTGAGGTCCTGCAAGCGAAGGAGAACAGTTTAACGAGGACCGATATCATGCACCATCGGTCCCTACACAGGCTATGCGAAGTTCTCCTTTAACAGCTTACTGACCGTAGCCAGTGACGTTTGACTACGGTGTTCCACTGCGGGACTATCCCCGACGAAAGTTTCAGTAAATGGGATACAGCAGCATTTCTTTCTAGAAGTTGCAAAGCATTAGCCTCCATATGATTTAGAATGTTTAGCCACCAGACCATTCATTGCAGTTCAAGATAGCTCAAGGAAAGCAATTAGATTTCGATTTGTGAATATGTTCTTGATTTTATGTTATAACAAGGTATGCAGTTATTATAGATAAATAACTCTCTTTTACCTTAGCTTTAGGTATTACCCGTTAAAGCTAAATTACTATCATACTTCTGTTATTCAAAATTGAATATCATTAAACAATTTGATGAAAGTGCGAGATACGTTCTTTCTAGTATAGAAAATCCATTTGCATGTGAATTAACTAATATTCTAGATGACATTTTTTATACTTCGTAAAGCAGTGTTCCTAACCTATTTGGACCTAATTCCCCCTTACCATTATTGTTATAGAAGTTTATTTTCCCTTTCAATAGCACCAGAAAAATAAGCTTCCCAGTGTTATTAAAATATCTTTACTATTATTTTTTATTTTTTTCTCTGTTGAAAAGAAAATAGTGTAATTTTAACGAAATTTAGAGAGAAAATGGTGCCTTTCGAATTAATGGAAAGGCGACAGTTTTTGCCGGCTCTGTGACAAAGCGATAGTTTTGGAAACTTTGAGCTTAGGGGTGATAGGACCAATATTTAATAACGGGTTTTGTCGCCAAGCCTATGTAAATAGGAGTATGCCTAGCTAGAAAATAGTAGAGCTCCGGCTATCTAACATCATTCGGAGTCACGACATTCGGATAGCACTTTCTGATTGTTTGAGAGCCAAAATTTACCGAAATAAAATGCAATAAACTTTATCTCGTAGATTGAACATGGTGTGATCGAGAAGGTGTTTTTATGTGGCGGAATCTTATACTTTCAGTTACGTATTCCTTTCCTTTACTTTTAAATTTAATCTTAACTGTTCAAACTATCTATTATACACAAATATAATGTTAAAAAATCCTTTATTTTGTGAAATAATTAGGTTTAAAAAATAACAATAGCTTAAAATGACATTTTTATCAAGTTATTCATTTTATTATTTGACGATTAAGTTGTTAATCTTTTTAATTTTTCAGTAAGTTTAATTTTTTTTGTATCGACGCGTAAAAATTTGTCCGATACAGAATTTCACTTATGTTATATTGTGCTATTAAGTCAACCTGTCTCCAGGCAAGTCAATGCACATCCGTTATCACAACATTTTCGGTTTCCTTTGCAATCTGCATCATCCTTGCAGATAGTTTCACAATCCATTTCCTCCTTTGCTGTTTTCCTCCTAATAGGTGGACAAGAGCCGAGTTTCTTTGCTGAAATGAAACACAGAATCTTTTGTTACAATAAATTTTAAATTATGGTGTCGATAAAATGATTTAAAGGCATTCTTACTCCTCATGCAGATTTTTTTGGTCTCCGCATCGGGGTCCGGTATGCATCGGGTCCCTTCTGGACAATTGGCATCCTGAAATACACGCGTCTTTAATCAATTTTTAAAATAAATCAGAATTGCTGATCTGTAATGCGATTTTTGTATTTTTCATAATATATTTTTCATTCATTTGACATGAATGTTGTGTCAAAAATTGCATAACCAAGCAAAAATTAAAAAAATTTCATATTTACATACTATGTATCGGAAGTGAGGATTGGGCACTTGCAACTCAAGAAAAATATCACTGATACGCAGATACTTAACCTATAACCTCTGCGCTAGTTGGTTGTTTATTAACAAGATGACGTGTATAAATATTGCTGACTAAGATCTGGATAACTTTTTTCACATAAGTTAGAATGTTGATTAACATGAAGTTTGTAAAAAAAACGCCGTATCGTATATCGCATTTGTTAAAATATTCTTTCTGTCGACGCCTTTTATTTAACCTAATTTATATTTTTTTCTGTATTTTTCTGTATTCATAAATGCATATTTCCATGTCGGTATAAATTTTTTTTCATAATAAGTTTATGTTTTACATGTCTTTGTCCTTGTGTTAAGTAAAAAATACCCATAGCTGTGTCAATTAACGGAACTCATATTTGACATGCTAAACCAATTAGAAATAGAATAGAAAGAGCAGTTGCTAACATGAAAAAATCCCTTTTTCAACAGCCAATCAGAATCGATACACACGCTGACGTTATTTGCAGGTACTTAATTGCATAGCCACCTGTGACTGAAAATGTCATCGAACGTCGCTAGGGGTACCTACTTAGTGTAAATACTATTTGTATTTTAAACTGTATTTTTACTCATCTAAACAAAAATTACTTTCAAGTAAATTAGGAATTAAATGACTGTTTAATTGTAATTTAATAAGTTTGTTATGTTACGATAAATGTTACGATGTTACATCATGTTACGATAAAACAGCTATTTCTGGGTTTATTCTGATTCTATTTTCGACGACTATTATGATAATTAAGAAGCCGTAGCTCAGGGGATGAAGCGTTCGCCTTCCGTTGAGGTGAACCGGGTTCAAATCCCAGCGGTGGTTGGTTGATATGAATACCGCATTCGGCTTGGTATTACCACATGACCTAAAGACACCTGTAAAGTTATAAAATAATCATCTTTCTCGAAAAAAGAGTCAGAAACTGAAAGCGTGTCTTCCAACATTGTAGGGTATTGCATATATTAAGGAAATCAAAGTCGATCGCTATAAACTTTTTTTCTTTTATCACTTGTTACTTTAATTCTTTAGATGTAATATTTTCCTACAAGACAATTTAAAGTTCCATATTTAATATCAACTTACTTCGCAGGGGTCAACGCATTTGCAAGAAGAGCAGCCGTCGACATCGATGAATTCTCTTTTAGAGACATACGGACACAGTAAATCAGTGCAATTTGAAGGAGCACATTGTGGAAAAGGAGTACTTGTTAGAACAGGTAGTATTTCAGCAGGAATTGTTCTTATTTTTAGTTCCAACGCTGTAAAGAAATTAAATTAAAACAAGTTTTTAGTCCATAAAAACGGTATGTTTCGTAATCAGTCATAAACATGGTCAATGTCATACTGGTTTAACAATAAAGCTATGAGTTTTTTAAGAAAAGCAATGGAAAAAATATTTTTGTTAATAGTAAAATGAAAATGGTCAAAACCAGGTTCTTCTATAGATAAAGAAACTATATTTGTTAGACTTAAAAAGAAAATCATGGGGATATCACTTTTTAAAGAGATGGGTAAGGGTGGGAGAGAGAGAATTTTCTGTAGTGGCAGAAAAGTTTGTTTTGAAAGAACAATTATTAGTTCTGACTAAAATCGAAATATTTTATTTAATTTTTCAGTCTACTTGAAAAAAGTTTTTTCAAAATTTTTAATCCTTTTTTGTTTTTCTCTTCCTTTTGTTTGTCAGAAAGTCGTCGAATTAAAATATTAGATAGACAAATTTGCAATTTGGTTGCAACAACAATTGTAGCTTGTATTTCTAACATACACACGATCCAGTTGAAATTTAATTCAAGAAATACTTATTTTGTAACTTTAGAGGCGTTTAGTTCATGCGATTTCTCAAACTTATCAATAAGGTCTAAGGCTTTCAGAGGTTTGTGAGACTACTCATAAATTAAGAAGGAGAACATGTATTTTTAAGCACTCTATGCCAGAAAAAAATCAAGCAAATAAGCTTGCAACTAATATCAATTACTTTACTTTTTTAATTTCAATGTCTGCATAAAGTTTCGTAAACTTCACTTAAAAATATTTTTTTTGTCTTACGTTCTTTTGCTATAATTTTAAAAATAATCAATAAAATTAAACTAAATTTTTGAAACAATTTAAAATTAATAGCAAAATTATTATTTTAAAATTTAATAACAAAAATAGTTAAAACTGCACAAGATATGAGTTTTCAAACTAATTTTTTTATACTGCTCATAAGTGGAAAAAATTTAAAAAATTTTTCATAATTTTGAAATGAATCGTATATGGCAGTGTTTCCCAAAGTGTGGTACTTGTACCCCCAGGGATACGGGAACAGTTTAGCGGGGGTACGCGTCTTGCAGCAAACGAAAATTTCAAAAAATTTTATTTAAAAATAAAGCTAGCCATTAGATTTGCGATTGCATATTTTTCTATTGGCTATTTTTTGCAGAGTTAACAGTTAATAATTAGTGGTGTCAACAGTCAGCTGTGATTTTTAACTTTTGTGCAGCTTTTTCATTGTAAAATATACGTTTATTTTTTTATTAGTGGTACACAGCGTTGCGAAAAATTTAGAAAGGGTACACAAAAGTCATAAGTTTGGGAAACACTGGTATACGACAACTAATGAAAAAGTCTGATTTGAATATCTTAAAAATTTCAAGAAATTAAAAAGTTTTTGTACTTTTCAAAAGAAAGCTGAAAACGATAAGGGGTTTCCCACAAATTGTATTTTGTATCATAAGACAAAATTTAGTAACAAATGATAATACCTTACAATAATCGTCCGAACACCAAACTGTGATAGTATAAGGAAAAAATATGAGAAAGAAAATGTTTTTGTAGTGGGATGCTTGCGTCATTTTTAATAAATCCTGTTTTTATGAATTTTTAAGATATTCATATCAGACTTTCTTCATTATATTATATCGAAATCATTTTAAGAAATATTCTATTCTTCAGAACACAAGAATAAACTTTACTTTTTTCTTTCAAACATTTGCATTATCAAGAAACTCTTTGCACTTGAAGATGAAATAAATCTCCAAATATCATAGATTCATAAATGGATCGCTTATTCTGTTCAGCGTATCTTTTGTACATCTACGCATATTTTATAACTTTTTGTTTTGTTATTTTTAGTTCAATAAGAGAGTAAGCATAATTTTTATTATCCTTTCAATAATTTGCTTTCATGTACCTTAATTTTTTTTTCAAAATTTCTTCATGATCGTTCATTCAAAACGCTTCTTTTCAATGTTTCCGACAAGCACGATATAACGAGAAGTCATATTAATATTTCTTTCGTCAATTATTATGTGATGTGTCAAACTTTATTACCTTAATTTTTTAAAATTTTAATATTTTTTTAATATTTTACTGTTATATTGAAGAATGTCAATACCTGATCAAAGCTTAGGCCTGTATATAATTATTGTTGTGCTGTTGTCGTATGCCATTAAGGCAAAGGGTGCGATTATTCTTGATTTCCAGTGGCATGCGCCACTCACCATTTACTACACGGGGAGTCTTCAGTTGGCTGTATTTGAACTCCCACTCTCACAAGCTTGACCAGCGCCCTACCAACCAGGTTATAACAGCCTCTCCACAATTATTTTTTATGACTACTCAAATAAACTCTTAATTTTCATTCTGAATTTGACTAATTAGGGACAGTTTGACTAAGTATACACTCTCAGAAATAAAATTCTCACTTTTGACGATTCTGAAATCTTTAAACTGTATTTCTTTAATTTTGAGAATCATTTCGTCGCGAAATCACATGATTTGCGAAGAAACGCTAACTCTGAAATGCATGACGAAAATGTTTCCTTAACTTGGAACCTCATCGCAGTGCACTGAGGGGGATTGTTAACTGGAACGATGAAACTAGAATGAGGACTAGATGGTTAAAACTAGAATGACGATATAAGCCGAGCGGGCTGCATGGTAGTCAAGGAGTCAGCCTATTATACAAGAAAGATCCCGGGTTCGAATCCCGCTTCTGGCATAGGTGTAATTTATCTTTCTATTCTCACCTTTGGTGTGACGTTGATCCACTATATGGTGCCCACAAAAAAGTAATCAAAAATGCCACCATTTATTTATTATTTTTTTTTTCTCCGTAAAAAGAATGTCGAACGATTTTTTACTTTTGTCGAAATCCTCGAAGAAGTGGCGATAGTTATTTCGTTACTTTGACATTACGCTTACTCGGAGCATATACCAGAAAATGGTTTCGACAAAAACGAAGAAAGTTTCGTGAGATTTCAGTATCCATTTTTTACTGTGTTAACGAAAAGACATCAATGCTTTAGAATCAGGAATGATGTCTGTTTTTTGTATGCTTTTATCGGGAACCTGGTCTTCACGTTGATGTGAGGACATTGGTAGTTGCACGACAATAATGTCTGCAGATTATATTTTTGCATTTGTTTTATTAATATACTTTTACACTATTTTAAATCACTCACAGAAAATTATATTATGCATCATAAATTTTTGTTTTATGTATGTGTATACATCTGTGGGTATTCGAATTTTTTCGTGAAAGGTATAGTAAATCTACTCATAAATTTTTGAATGTAAAATTATCGTAGAATCTATCAGGGTCCTGTTTTCACTAATGTGTAAAAATAAAGATTTAAATAAAATAATGAAGTAGGTAAATATAAGGTAAAAATAGCACAAAAATCATATCTTACAAAGAGTTGCAGTTTTGAAATAAGGAATTAAAGACTTGATTAATTTCTTTTCAGAAGAATAATTTGTGAAAGTCCATATGCGTTGTAAAATATTTTGTGAAGAGAGCGTTTTAAGCATAAATTTTTTTTACAAAAGGTTTCTTTAACTAATCCAGGTATCGCATAAAATTACCCCTGTTTCTGTATACTTTCCAAACAGATTTATGTTCTAACATTTTATGAAATTTATTGATCAAAATCAGTCATGGTAAGTTAAAAGTTCTCTTTGTCCTCATTATAAATTTGCTTAAAACATTCTGTATGGCGAATTCTAACTAGCTTATTGATACATCGACTCTAGTACTGACGCAATATCCATCAGGATTTTGTTCAGGCATTTTGTGAAAAGTCCATTTTTGGGGAAATTTGTTTAGTGGACTAAATGCTGAAGGTTCTCGTGTTTCTTTCAATGTAATGCAATTTATTATAAGTTTCAGTAAGCATAAATTACTAATTATAAATTTGTTCTCAAAGGCAGATTTGTCTCAAATACCTGATTCCGGAGTTAAATTATCTTTTAGGTCGGGTTTATGTTCAGTCTCAAATGTTCAGGCATTTTGCGAAAAGTCCATTTTTGGGGAAATTTGTTTAGTGGACTAAATGCTGAAGGTTCTCGTGTTTCTTTCAATGTAATGCAATTTATTATAAGTTTCAGTAAGCATAAATTACTAATTATAAATTTGTTCTCAAAGGCAGATTTGTCTCAAATACCTGATCAAAATTTGAATGATTTATAATCTAAACGTACTTTCATTTTCTTGTTGTTGAGGTACTGGTCGTAGTATAGAAAGAGCTGTAATCATAGAGTAATTAAAAACATGCAGTCATTAAAAAATGAAAACAAATAAAAATGTTGTTTGTTAAAACTGTAAAATAAAGCTAACAAGAAATATTTATTTAGAAAGTTTTTTTTTAAATTAAAAAATTTTTTTTTAAAAGAAAGTTATTGAATTTAATCGGCCTCACCACGGCGAGGGGGTGTCGCTGGGCGGAACGGGTGAAGTACGTCGGGAGAATGTTCTCCTGGTAGGGCCACCCAAGGAGTGAAGGCCGTTCCACTTTGCTCAGCTAACGACTGCAGGTGAGTCCAGAGGTCAAGTCAGTCTTCTGCCCTAGTGGTTCCTCTAACTAAAAAGAAGCTGCAAACACCCCTTCTCTTTTTTGCTTTGGTGCTTCTTTTAAGCAGCTACTGGTTGATCGGGACTTTCTGCAGATATATGGGGAACTGACGCAACGGGGCTTTCTGGACCTGGTCTAGGCTTTCCTTCTCCAGGAGGATGTGTATCAACAACAACTGAATTTCCTTTTTTTTTTTTGCCTCGGAAGATGCTGCAAGTGTTGCTCTTTAACATTTCCCGATGGGCACCTATGAACCTAAGTCACGGAGGCGAGCAACATTACCCACGTCACGCAAAAGAGGATAAGACAGAGAGAAACATCCATCCATGCCTTGAGCGGCGGTATTCGAACCCACAACCTTGGGCTGGCATTTTGAAAAGTAAGTAAAATTAAAAACTTTGAAGTGACTTGGCATAGTCTATAACAAAAAATAAATATGATAGCAAATAAGGAATGTCCGTGCTATTTGCAAAGAAAAAAAAAATCTATTGGCAAATATTTAATTGTAAAAATTTCTACTATAAATTAAGGTATCTACAGAAAATTTACAAACCATTTAAATACATTAAAAAGAACCATTAATCACCGATTCAAACAAAAAAATTACTTTGAATCGAATATTAAGAATAAAATAAAGAATAAAATTAAAAGTTCAAGTTGAAATGGTCATATCAGCATGCAATGGGCATGAGTGTCAGTTCTTTTAAGAGTCAGTCAGGCTTGAATACTCGACTTTTCTAATTTTGTTGAAAGTTGCAGGATATGTTCTTTATGTGAAACTATTAGACATATATTGCTTAGTTTATTTTTTATTTTTGAGAAAAAAATTCTTCAAGGTTTTCGGCTGGTTCAAAACTGGAACTCCTCAGGAATTTTGAGAAAAACAGATATATTTATTTTCGATAATACTTTTTGAGAGATGGTTGAACATGGCATGGACAATTATTTTGTGTTCTATTACTTCCACGTTAATTATGAAGATATAAATACTTTTAGTGGACCTTTTCAGCAAAGGTCATTCAAAAATTTTCAAAATTAAACTCTTACGCAGCTTCTCAATGTTTAGAAAAAGTATTTTTCTCGAAACTATTGAAAAGTATCTTTTAAGCCGATCTACTGTGACAAATCTGCAAAAATTGTCTTCAATTTTGAACTCGTCTCCCTCCATCTCATTGAATTCCGATGAATAAAGCAAAACAATTTCATTAATCAACATTATTTAATAAATCAAGATGATGAATATTAATTAAGCATCTTGGGTATCGAAGTACTAATAAAAAGTACTAAATTAGACTTCAAAACACTATCTGTATATAATCTTTATTACTTCCTCCGTTTCAATGCAGCAACTGCTGTTAATCACTAGAATTCTCAACTTGATCGCGTTGCAATTACTTGTCTATAGAATATAAAGTTACAAGAAAAAAGAAATGCAAACCCTACATTTTATGGTAAATATTATTTATTTATCAAAAATTTAGAAACATAGAGTTCTAATTTAAAAGCCATAAGTTTTCATTTTCACCAAAAGATATCTATGCTATTGCTACATATAATTAAAAATCGCAATTCAATTCTATTCTATGTTATTGGCAACTTCATGAGATTCACATTTTTTCATTTAATGATCAAATAAGTTGAACTAAAGCTTAAAATTTAAAAAAGGCAAAAGATGTCAAAAATTACCTCTAGTTACTTTAGTTGTCTTCTTCACGCAGTGTTGTTCGCATTCAGTTCTTTTTTTAAAGCGGTTGGCATTTCCTTTGCATCCTCCATAGACAAAAGACATGCAAATATTTTCATAGTTATCATAATACCACCTAACATAGTATCCTTTGAGGCAAGGACCCGGGTCTCGTGGTAATAAACAAATGCCTGCAAGTAAGTGAATGATTATAAAAGGCATCTACCTTACCCTTAAATGAAATGTTTACATATTTACAGTCTCTAACACCTTTGGTAGATAAAACACCAAATATGCATGAAAAGTGTTTTGCGATCGTTATCCTTATATATTTCTTAGAATAATTTATAAAGATGTAGTTAAACTGATATACACGTCACGGGTCGCAACTTACCTTTCTTGAAACATATATTAAGGGTGATTATTAAGTAACATCCTAAATAAATAGGGAATGGCAAATTTGTTTGATTGCCGGTTATAGTAAATCATTATTTATATTGTTGGAAAATATAAATAATTTAAACTACTAGAGTTTAAATGATTTGCTTAATGCAAATATTTCAATCGTTTCTCTAAAAGCTGATCATTAATCGTAATAATAATCGAAATTTTTAATGATAGAAATTTTGACCTGTTGAATGAAGAAATTTAAATCTAATACACAATCGTTTCCTCGACGATATAAGGCAAACCTTTTTGCGGTTTTATTGCCAATTTAAATATTGTCCACTTTCCATGAACAAACTAACTGATAAACAAGAAGAAAAAAAAATTGTATAAAATAAAAATTTCGTTTTTCTAGTTGACTAAGAAGAAGAAAACGAAAAACGAAGAAAAAACGTGCGTACACCAAAATGCACATAACTACGTAAAAACGTACATACACAGTATATTACGAACACCAAAAGAGAAAACGAACGGGGCATAACTTTCGTAAAAATTTTTTTATCATCATCAGAAATTCTCCTGGCCTGTCTTTTAAAAGAGATACTTCCGACGCTTTACGCTTTTGGTGGACAAAAACCTAATCAATTTTTTATTTTCAATCTAGAAAAAAGAGAAGAAAAAAAGAAAGAAAAGAAAAATCATTGCCTTAATTTTTTAAATTTATTATTTTAATTTTTAAATTATTTAAAGCAAAATTAATTTTTTATTCAGTACTTAACCTGACCTTCCGTAATAACTGCTGCAGAGGTTGTTAATTTTTCTTTCTTGCATCGTTGAAAACAACTTTCCCTAGAGTCAAAACGGTTGGCGTTTCTTTGACAACCGGTGAATATGAATTCAATACAATCGTTTTTATCATTGTCATAATACCACTGAGTAAATATGCCAGCACAAGATCCTTTTATCATAGGTAAAGTACATACATCTAAAATTCAATCATAAATCATAGTATAAGTAATAGTTTATAAAATGATTTCGTTGAGTATAAGACTATCAAAAAGATAAATTAATAAAATACACAGTAACGTATTTGCAAACCAAATGTACGTGCCTCAACTTCTCATACTCAGCCTGTTATGTTTTTCCTCCCACAAAAATAGGAATCATTTCTTCCAGTGGATTCGCATTAAAAGATAATTCTACCTTTTACCCACTGCCATCTCCAAAGTCACAAACTGTCCCAAAACACTGAGGCACATACTGTCCGAAGTCATCTCCTGGTAGGGGACAAATTTAAGCGCAACTTCACTTCGAAAAAAAATTTAAGAACTTAGTGATAGATGGGGAAACTTTTTATTTCAGTTTACATTACTTCCTTTCGCCAAGTCTTTAAATTTTAAAAATATCATTGGAGGAAGTGACAATCTTAGAGTATTTTCGGTTGGGAAAAAATTTTTAAGAATATTGGCAGTAAACAGTCGACAAAAAAAATTCTCTCTTTTCGAAAGCAAGTTCAACCAACACCTCCTAGAAAAGAATAGGCTTCTGCACGGGTTACCATAAATATCCTTTAGTAGTCCAAACGTAATGACATATTCGTATTTTCAACCACTGCGCAGCTTAGTACCCCGAACGTAATGACATCTTTCTTATTTTTCATCAACTGCGCAGTTAACTTCGTCACATCGGATTACTAAATTGATCTGTGCTGAGGCCTTCCTACTTCTAGGAGATGTTGGTTTAACCGCCTAAAGCTCGAATACTATAAAGCGTGCAGTTTACTTTATGAAGGTTAAGAGATTTATAGAACTTGCTAATTGAAACTTGCGTAGATGAATTAAAGGCGCAAAGTACAATCTCATTTTCTATTATTGAAGTTATACTTCTTATGCGACTTCCAACAAGGTTGCGTTAAACGTTTAACGCTACATTTTTATTGGCCGGGAAAATCACGTGGTAGGATCCAGTTTTCCCTCATTCATTTACATATTGTTTTGGTTCTTAGCATAAAAATAATAAAACTATTGTTTTTCTATAAATATTTTTTTTAGTTTGTTTTGATACACATATACAGGGTAACAAAAAATTATAGGGATCATTTTCGAATGTTTTTATTTCCAAGATTTATTACATAAATTTAGCGATGCTTCTCAATATGTCGACCTCCGGCATAATAGATTTGTCTACAACGCTTCAACCATGAATTTAGAGCCCGCAAAATGATTTCCTGGGGGGTTTTCTTCATCTCTTCTCTAATAGCTCTTTGAAAGCCTCTCAATGTAGAAATTCTTCGCTTATTCAGTTTGTTTTTCAGATGTCCCCATAAGTAGTAGTCGCATGGTGCAGCTTCAGAACTGTTTGGAATCCATTGTTCTGGTTTCAGGAATTGCACTTGCTGATCTGTAAGGAATTTCTGGGTGACCTTAGATGCATACGGTGGGGCAGAGTCCTAATGGAAGACACAGCATCACCATTAGGGTACAATCTACAGTAATCATCCTTAAGGAAGGGCTTTAATGTCTTCTGTATGTAATACTCAGAATTTATTTTGGCCCCAGGTTTCACAAACCGAGGTTTGGTCACACCATGGGCGAATATGCCCATCCAAACCATTACGCCTTTGGAATGAGGCACCGTAGTTGAGGGTGTCAAGTCTCACCTATTCTGCTTACGGCTAAGATATTGAACTTTAGATTTAGCATTGGTATCAGATAGATGGATCCAAGATTCATCAGTTGTAATGAACTTTCGCCATCTGCCCTTATGGAGAGGCTTGTAGAGGGGCCATGAACGTTGCCTCCTAATCTGCACCGATCTCTCACTTAAATGATGACATTTAGGTTTTTTATGGCATTTTTTCTTCGACTTTTGTTTTAGTTGATAGCTTACAACTTGCTGACTCACGTTAAGAGCTTTAGCCATGCTTGTCTGTATTGGTGGATCCGGCTTTGGTGTCATCTTATCAAGCTTCTGCAAATCTGATTTCTTCAATTTGTCTGGCTGTCCACTTCTTTTTGGTTTTGCATTATTTTGCATCGATCCGAGTTCTGAATTCTTGATGCGACTGATATGGCTGAGTGAAATCACAATACCTTTCCTTTTAAAATGGGTTTGTATAGTCCTGTGGCTCCATCGAAGTTCTAAAAATGCTTGTACTAGACCAATCAGCTTTTTGTCAAATTTCTTCAGAGGCATTTTTATTATTTTATGAAATAATAATGCAATTGAAAGTCTAATAGCAGAGCCTTAGATCAGTATGCTATACATGGAAAAAGGTTTTAAAACTTTAGTGGTAGATGACTACAAAAGTGATCCCTATACTTTTTTGTTACCCTGTAATTTAATAGGGTAGTATTTTTTATTTTCAAATCTAGTGGATAACAATTGTAAAAAATGAGTGAAAACAATCCCACGGACAATGCGATGGATTTAAGGTTACGTCAAGGTACGTCTCTTGTGAATATCAATTGATTGTTTCTCTTCTGAAATTACATTATGACGCATTTACATACATTATTAATAGATTTTCCAGGTTAGGCAACCACAAGCACTTCCACTGGTTCAAGAGGGAAAAATGCACAATATTACCGTGATTACAGAGCACGGAAGCGAGCGGAGCAAGAAAAAGAGTCGTTGAATATAACTAATGATCCTTCTATGACTGCTGATTCTTCAACAATTAACGTCGCAGGTTGCGAAGTATAACTTCTTCCGCGCGGAGGGACTCCTCGCACTATTTTTTTAATCGTTATTTTCCAATATCGCTAGTTAACTAGAGTGCCATTTTGAACAGGAACTCATTTAGCACTATTATGAAAATATTCGGATTGTAACTATTTAATAAAATTCTATTTTTGAACAGTTCTAAAACGCATAAAAATAGCATTTCTCAGCATTTTATTTTATTTAAAGCAGTCGTTGAACAGCTGACCCAATTTTTGGGTTTATACCACTACTAATGTTCAACTCCGTATCCTTGTAATTTTGAACCGAATCAAGAAGACAAGGGAACTCCTGGATCAAGTATTGAGAGAAATCTGCTTTCGTGGAAGACTTTTTAATGGAACTAATCCGCATTTTCGTTGCATGGAAAGGTAAACCACGAAGACCTCCCACGGTAAGCCTAACCCACGATCCGTCTACCACTTAGGATATTTTTGGGAGATAAATATTCGATGTTATTGTTAATAGTTAATTTTCTCTTATTAGTCGTTATTTTCTTTAATACATTGCTAGTTCACTGGAATGCCACTTTGAACATTTACTCGCACAGCTCTGTTTTAAAATAATTTATAATGGAACTGAGAAAATTCTGTTTTTGCAAAGTTTTAAAAAGCATATTTGTTTAAAGATTAAATGGCTATTCCCAAAATCTCTGATGTATAGCAACGTAGTTAAAATGGTACCTTGTGCTTGGAAGCAGGACATCTCACACTCATTCCTTGTTTTAAATCTGTTCGGATTACCCATACATCCTCCATAATAGAATTCCTTGCAAACACCGTCACTCGAATCATAATACCAAAACAAAATCCAACCATCTTGGTTACATGGCCCACGATCTTGTGTAAGGTTACAATAATCTAGAAATATATTTGTGTATGAAACTTACAAAATGGAAAAATTTGAATGTACAGTACAAGTATTGGAATTTTGCCCCCTCTTGAGATACTGAGGGGTAAGAAATTATAATATATATTTTACACCTCTATCTTGTTGACTTCTTTCGTCCTCTCGTATTATATTAACACTACGCAAGCAGAAGGTTAAAAAGAGATTGTTTTGTGTTGATTCATTTAAGAAGAAAGCAGATGATTGGACGGAGAAGGTTGCAAAAGTTCCGTATTGGAAAAGCAAATTCTGATTAATAGATGCATAATATTTAATTTAGTTTACATCTAATCAGTGAGTTTACATTAGAGAGATTTCACACTTCTACTTTACATTCCGTACGCTTACATTAGCAAGGTTTGAAGTAAGTGCGTATGCGTCAATTCTGGTGAAATAGTCATGCGACAGTAAAAAAATACAAAATTAAGAGATTTTGCAAGAACCCGTAAGTTAGAAACGCTAACGTAGTGGAATATCATCAAAAATCAAAACAAAAATTTTAAACTAATGTGAAAATTATGTAAGTTGAACACCTTCCCACTAAATTGCATTTTTAAAATGAAGTAAATATATTCTGTAACTTTAAATATAGTTTCGTATGGCCCTAGAAAAATTAGATAACCTTAATTTTAAACTAAGACCAATAATTTTTTATTTTATTAAATGAATCAATTGTAAACTCGCATGATTCATTTTAACATTTTGTAATAGCGAATCCTCCTTCATTTTTTGATAACTTTCTTTTTTAACAATCCATAAATTAAATCCATTTAACAATCCATAACATATGTAACACGCCTATGTTGATTCGAATGAAGGCTTAAACAGGAATGAACAGAGTGCATGTAACTTGTAAACACACACCAACAAAACGTAAAGTTAGGTAGGATGTAAAAAAACGCAAGCATGCACAGTTACTCCAAATGTTATGTACGGAAGTGTACAGAATCCAATTGCAAAATTTCTCTATCAGCCCGCAGTCTTATGAATGCAAATATTTATGGCTTGGTAACTAAAACCTTTCCATTAAGACCATAAAATTATTTGGAGTTCAGCGCATAGCCCTAAACACTTTGGTATTGACAACAAAAATTCTTCAATACTTAAACTTATATGTTGCCTTTATGTATTTATATGAATGCAGTACCGTAAGTTGGATGGCAAGTATGAAATGTTATATATTCCACACTTTGTCTTGCCAATCTTTATGGTTAAAAAAGAAAAGAACACAAAGCATAAATAACATGTAAATACTTTCATGTTAATATAAAATATATGAAACAGATGAAAGATTTCATACTTTTTCCCAAAAAGTCCAATGCCTCTACTTTTGCCAATGCCTTAGATTGCCTACACTTTTTTCTTACTTTGCCATTAAGATATTACTGAGAATTATTACCACTATCTACAAGATAACCATTATTGAGCTATACAAAAAAAGGATCCCAGCAGATCACCGAAGTCAAGCATCACTGGCTACGGTCAGTGTGCGGGTGGGTGACCACTTGGATCAGTCTGCGTAGGGACCGAGGGTGTGCGGTATTGGTCCTCGTTAAACTGTGCTACCGTAAAGTGCTCGACTTAGCGTGCAGGTCGTCGGGCTACCGAAGCAGAGGCGCCATCCCCTCCGCAGAGGATCCAAATTGTGATGGCATGTCTTCGGATCATCCTCTGGGATGTTTCCCAGACCGTCGCCAATAGCCCATTGTGCAGCTCTAGTGCGACGTAAATTAACAACAACAACACCAAAAAAAAAGACTCGATAGCTTTTGAACTGTTGGTAAAATTCAATCAAATCTTGGCTGAACGCACAGCCAACTGAACTTTCTTTTTTTCATGAGCATTTTTCTTCTTCGCTGTTGGATTATTAATTTTAGGTGAATGTGTCAAAATTTAGCGTTTTTTTTTATAGTAAATCAATTGTAAAAGTCTACTATTTGAGCAATAAGGCCTTCTAAGGAAGTCTCTAAGAGAGTCTCTAAGGAAATTTTCGAATTTTGTGTGGCAATATTAGAGACGAAGAGAGTTTATGCAGATAATTTCAAAATTATTGCTGAATTCAAAACTGCCTTTCAGAAGGTAAATGAGGTCAGAGCATCAATGCCAAGACCCTTCAGGGGAATCAGAATTTCTCAATTTGTCTGCGCTACACCAATGTTGATAGCCAGCGTATCAAATGTGTCAAAAACTAAATTCAATGTCTGTAGTTACATCGAAAATTTGTAAAAAACTATTGAACTTGGTAATTTTTTTAAATTAAATTTTTTATTTCACACAGCGCAAAATAATCGCCCTGTATGTCGTTCAATTTGGGCAAACTTTTTATACATTAGCAATACTTTACAGTTTATGTTGCATGCCCAAATGCCTTGAGATACGTAGTAAAGTTATTTACGGTGCTGTTTCAATTTTTTTTATAAAAAAAAATTCTCTAATAATTTTAAAATTAACGTTTCGGAAGGTCTTCTAATGATCAAAAGCAACAGCATCTCAGCAACTATTTTTTACTTGATTTAACTTTTAACTGTTAAGCAGTTTCTGAAAAAAATATCTGCCGTTTTCTGTGCAGCTGGCAAAGTCTCTGATCTCAGTTGATTAATGCTTCACTGATACATACCTGTGTTAAATTCCAATTCCAGAGAAGATTCAGATGTGTTCTGTTTTCCACAACGCTTTTCACATTCGTAAAAGGACGCAAAATTATTTTCATTTCCGTCACAGCCACTGTACTTGAAGTGATGACACTGACCATTCTCATAATCATAATACCAGCGTTCTCTAAATTCAGAGCAGGGTCCAATTTCATGCGGTAAACGACAAATGTCTTTTTCTAGATGGGAATACGAAAAATTTTTCAGTATCTGATCAAAACAATAGAAATTTATTAATTTTGCGTAATTTTTTCAGAGGAAATTTATCTTTCATTACTAATAAAAATATTACTCTTCTAATATTGGTATTTTTTTTTAAAAAAAATGTAGTATTTTATATGTAGTTAATACTGTGGAGATTATAGTCACTCAAAATTGAAATCACGAGAAAGGGCTAAAACTAGATTTCTGGAACATCTCAAAGTCTTCGATTAAATAAAACTACCTCCATCTTCAAGTAGTAACTTAAATATGGATGGAGTAATTCAAATAAACAATTAGGTTAAAATGTTACACTGTCACCCCCATCATGGGATTAACTCGGAAACAACAATAACTTTTGAACCTTTCCTCAAATTTGTAACTTTTGATCACGCAAAAAAATCCGATATAAAAGCAGAAGAAAAGGGTTAGGAGAGCAATCAAAGTGAGTCTACCCTAGGCAGATACTGAAAGTAAATCACCATGAATAAACTTGGTAAGTCCATGAGTAAACTTGGTATTTAATTCAATTACAATTACTATACGATACGTCCTAAAAGCGACACAATACTATCATTAAAGTTAATGGAATATATAGTGGAAAATATAGTTATTAATTATAGTTACCTTGAGCCACTGAAGCAATACATGATTTTTCACAATCACGCTTTGATTCAAATCTGTTAGGGTTACCTTTACAACCTCCATAATTAAACGTCTCGCATCTCTCACTAGTCTTGTCATAATACCACTTAATGGCGATGCTATTGCAAGGTCCTTCATCTTTCGGTAAAGAGCAAGCATTCACATGAACTGAAAGAGAAATATTATCTATTTTTAGTAGAAAGATATACACTGGTGTGCAAAACTTAAGCAACAAGTGCTTTTTTTGTCATAACTCTACAAGAAATCATCCGATTGACATGAATTTTGAATATGATGTACATTATTTTGTACTTAAACGATGGTAAAAGAATAATGGCGCAGAAATGAATATAAAGCTTAAAGTATGGTATGGAACAAAAAAAGGCTTTATTTGACATATAGTGATATTACACATGATTGCCTGAAGAAGCGTAAATATAACTGGCAGATGTTCCCTAGTATGGGATATGCCCTCCCCTTACTCTAATTGTTACTTGGCCTCGTCTCTCCATGCTAAGCAGCAGATTATCCTGGAGTTCTTGGGATAAACGTCTCCATTCCTCCTTTAACACATCTTTCAGCTGATGGGTGTTACCAGGAGGATACTGTCGTGTCGCAAGACGTCTCCCTAATGCATTCCACATATGCTCTATGGGATTTAGATCTGGAGAGTAAGCTGGCCAATTCATTCGTGTGATATCTTCACTTTCCAGTTGCTCTTGAACATTAGCAGTACGGTGTGGCCGGGCATTGTCATCCATAAAAATGAAGTCTGGTCCAATGGCCCCTCGGAACAGACGCACATGGGGTAGGATTACCTCATTGCAGTAGCTGTCTCCATTTACAGAACCTCGGTCGAAGATCTGAAGCTCAGTCCGCCCGTTCAACATAATGCCACCCCAGACGACAACTCCAAGACCACCGTAACGATCTCTTTCCGCGATGTTATTGGGATTAAATCGAGCTCCAACCTCTCTCCAGATAAACTGACGTTGAGAATCGCTTGTAGCACTAAAACGACTCTCATCTGTGAAGAAGACGCGACTCCATTGATGAGGTGTCCAGGTTTTGTGTTCTCTGCACCACTCTAAACGGTGCAGCCGATGGCTAACTTTTAAAGGTAAGCGGCGTTCTGGACGTCTAGCAAATAAGCCACCTTTGTGGAGGCGTCTGGCCACTGTGAATCTTGATACTTGTCGTCCTATGGCTGTGCACAGTTGCTGAGATATGGCGCTCGCTGACTGAAAACGGTTTCTTTTCGCCTGGAGGACAATGAAACTGTCATCTCTTGGTGTTGTTTTCCTTGGACGACCACCACCAACCTTCCGAACAGCTGTACTAGTAGTTTTAAAGGCATTCCAAGCACGAGAAACAACACTTTTGTTGATCCCGAACTCTTCGGCGACACTGGTCACACTACGCCCCTCCCCAAGCTTCCCGATCATTCTTCTTCCAGTAAAGTCGTCTAAATGATTTCTTGAAGACATGTTTCACAAAAAAATCACTTGCACTTGCAGCGAATGTCTTTAACTACGGTGCTCTTCATCCTTTTATCACAGCTTTGACCTGCACGCGCCGACCCACAAGGTTTACGTACACTTACATCACCTACGACGTTTTATTTCTAAAATTTGCATACAATACCGCAATTTCATGGCTATCTTATACTTTGTTGGGGAGCTGTGGCCGAAAAACCACTTGTTGCTTAAGTTTTGCACACCAGTGTAGATTAATACGTCGAGCGCCAGGCGTATTATTTACACAAGGTAGGGATATATAAGGAGACCTATTCTCTGAAACACATTTCTATTCAATCTGAATAAATGGGGAGCTATAAGTAACATCTGCTGAGAAAAAGAGATATCACTCGGTATCTGTGTGTTTCTCTAAACTCAATGTACACTCTCTGAGGGACTCAAAATACCCTATTATGTGTTATTATCACTTCTTTATTCGGAGTGTTATTATATTTTGATCATAAAATTGTTCTTTATAGGTACACTTGGCCGAAATTCATTTATTCAGTAGTTTACGTTTTCCACCAATTTTTTATTCAAATTTTTTATTCAAACCTCACAGCATTTAACAGAAGAAACTTCTGAATAAAAAATGCAAGCAGAATGAAATCCTTTCCAAAAAAGCAAACTTAAATTTCTGAGTCACTAGAAATTACAGCACCTCACGAATTGAGCAAGAATAAAATATTGAATTTTTTTAAACTAAGACCCATAGAGATGTAAAACTCAGAGGCTGAGCTACATCCTTAAGTGGAATAAATCAATGAGTTGTCGTAATTTTGTAGTTGTGAATGGCAACTTGCTGTTTGCACTATTTCTATTGGACAACACGTATTCCCATTATAAGACAAATGTATTTCTATTGATCGACATCTTACTGATTGATCATTGATAGATTGCCGGGGGACAGGTAAGTGAAGTGATGTCAGCTTAGACATCTCTATTTCTATTATCCTGAATCGCACTAAACAATATGATAACGTAAACTCGCCGGTATATATTCAAAATTTTTCGTACTTAGAGAAGAAAAATAGAGAAGTAGAACAGAGAAGTAAAATACCACCTATTTTTTGTAATAATTTCGGGAGAAGAACACTACCTATTTCTTCTCTCAAAATTTAATTTCAACTTGATTGTAATTTTGGATTGTCGTGGTCCAGAATCCATGTAATTTTTTTGTTATATAATGTTTAGTGCGATTGAAGCTAGCAGTAAGAGTATTTAATTTAAAAAAATTTTAGTACTTTATTTTTTTTGTTTTGAAATGAATTGTATTATTATAACTTTAAAACTATAAATTTGTTATTTTCAAAAAGATTTTTTAAAATTGGGAATTATTTGTTCAGGAATTAATAACTAGAGTGATGGTTGACAAAACGATGTCCACCCATCTCTAAGTATTGCACCCATCTCTGCAGGGACTATTGTTTTCAAACTTACAGGTAGGTAGGTATGTAAGTACTTTATTTACATCACACTAGAATTGCACAAGGGGCTATTGTCGAGTGTCTGGGAAACATCCTTGAGAAAGATCCGAAGATACTAAGTGCTGATTGATCTTACTAATTGAATCTAACTAACTGGGTATATGCATTTCAAGAAGATCACGGATGCCCACACATGTGCCTTATGATGTCGGCTCCAGCTAATCGTATATGAACAAAATAGCGTGTAAAGTTAAGCTAAGTTTTTCCAAATAAGTTGGAATGTTAATTAACTCGATGTTAATTGAACACATCGAATTTGTCAAAATCTCTCTCTCGTATACGTTTTTTACTTAAACTTTAGATATATTTCTTGTTTATGCATTTTATTGTTACCATGATATATTTTTGTTTTATGTACCTGGCATTTTGCTGCATAATTAGTTTGTATATGTTTTACACGATTTCATGCCTGTCTTTGAGTTAAGTAAAAAATATATAGTGAGAGAATTGAAATCTTTGAAAAAAATCTTTGTCTAAGAATGGGAAACGTGTCACTTAAGCGAATAGATACTTAATGAGTTTGGCTTACACGAAATAGAATGGAAAGAATTATTGCTGACGTTAACAAATGCCACGCGTCAACAATCAATCAGGATCGAGATACTTGCTCCACGTCATTAGCAGGTATGCCATTATGAAAAGTCAGAAGTATTCAATGCTTTCAGTAAGTCAATATTTTGGATTGCAAAGCAAAAAAAGAGAAAAAAAAACGAGAGGGAATAAGCAGACCTTATTCGTCTTTCCTGAGTTCATAATATTCCAGTGGCACTTTGTTTTGAAGCAGTATCAAATGTGCTCAAAAATCGCAAGAACTTCCAGCAAAAGGTGTTCTAAGAGTTACTTGGAACAAAGAACTCAAATCATTGAATAAAATAAATAAAATAATTTGCTGAGAATTCAATTCCATATTCTGCAAATACAATAAATTTTTTAAAAAGTTTATTTGCAGTCTTTAAATATTTGTTTATATGGCTTTCATCAGTGTCTAAGTCTAAAATGTCGTATGTATTTGCACATTTTTTTTAATACAGGTTTATGCCCATAGTGGTTGAAAAAAAAACTGACGAGATTTCTACAATGTTAAGAAACTTGTCTGTCTGTCAGTAGTAGTTGTGTCAGAAATATATGAAGGTAGCTTTGGCTCCAATTAGCCCAATGTGTGTAGTTCGAGTAGTACTTTCGAAAACCTTTTCATACATTAAAGGTTAATTAGAAGTATTTATTTGTTGTTTTTATAGCAAGATAATGTTTCTTTTATTTTTTAGCATTAAGAAAATATGTTGTACAGTGTCTAAAATAATAAACGGAACTTACTGAATAATTTGTGATCGGATTTTCACTTGGCTATGACTATCTCAAAAATTCGAAAACCTCAACTAAAATATGCTAATGAATTATTGCAGGCGATATTTTAAGTTACGACATCAGGCACACAAACATATTTAGTCTGAAAGAAATTATTTTTTATACATTCGAAATATGGCGGTAATCTGCAGTCGGGAAAACATGGTTCCAATAGTTTGGTCAGGAGAACTGTCGTAAGTTTAAACCGCTTAATTTTAACATTGCATTTTGCGTATTTCGTCCATATGATGAGAGCTTTTTTAAGCGAAATCGAACATTTTTCGAACACAATTATAAAATTCATTTACTCAAAAATTATTTTGTGCAAAAAATAATTTTTAATAATTATTTACTATTTTTTTGCAATTTATTTAATAATGGTCGAAATTTTGAATTATAAAGTATACAATTTTTTACTTTTTAAAGAATGTACTTTTAAATGGCAAAATACAAAATTTGAGCGAAATCTGTCGTACAAGTTCTCGAGAAATCAAATTTTAACTATACAATTTTTTTTTAAAACCTAAATTGTTGATGCTAGATTCTGAGAAATGGACAACATATCGGATACCAGAGGCAATTTTAGCCATTTGATAAGTAACACTGAATAGCAGAACTTTCAAAAGTTTGGCAGTCCGTTCAGGTCGGATGGGGACGTGCGAAAAACGAATTTTTCTCATAAATTTACTATCATGCATTTTTGAAAATTAAACTGCTGAAAATTTCGTTCTTTCGCTCAATTAAAAGAGAACATCATTGGTATTTGCGAGCTTACAGTCCTTTATAATAAAAAAAAGAGGTTATGAGCTTATTGCTCTTTCTTTAATAATTGTTTTTTATTCGTTATGTCAGGTGAGCTCAAGTAAAAAAAAAATGAAATAATTCTTTGGGCATTGTTTTTTACACCAATAAATTGTTTCATTTAAATCGAAACAAATGAATCAAATAGAAAAATTTTAAATAATGAAATCCTGATTAAAACAATAAAAAAAAATATCATTCAAATGGTGAAATTCTCCTTTATTCACAACTCAAGAAGTATTTATGGGATCTTTCTGGTCCCATATCTCAAAAATAAACTCACCAACTTAATACATAACAAAATTAAAAGTGAAAAAAAGGAATTCTAAAAAAAAGTATCAAACAGCAGCGGTCGCCATAACAACGTATGCAATGACGACGCATGCGCACTGTTTACTCTTGAACACAGTTGAAAAGTGTGATGACGTCCGAATAAGGTGTGTGCACACCATCAAACCCAATACAACACCCATTCTGCCAATGGGTAAAAATGTGGATAATAATTGAAAGACGTCGCTGAACTAGAATTTTTTAGGCTCTTTGAAACCAGGTGTTTGTCTTATTTATTTGTTTATTCATATTGATCATCATTACGTTTGAAATTTTTGGAAAAAAAAATGTTGTGCTGAACAACAAAAGAAAAGGAAATTGTGTGATCAATGGAAGCACAGTTTAGAATAATACCCAGAAACATTAATTGTTATTTTCATGAGGATTTTTCCTATAACTTAGTCATCTGGAGGGACAAAACAGTAATAATTGGAGTTTTTTAGCTTTTTTAATTGTTTTATTGTACTATATACACGGGTTGGACAAAATAATGTAGACACTTAATGTGTTCATTAAAGTGATTCTTTATAAGTGTTTAGGTTACGCGGTTTCTCATACTTGATGGACTGAGAAGTGAAAGACTGACAATAAATTACAAAACAGAAAAAAGTGCTTTTAAACACCCTATGCCGAAAAATATAGCAATACTTTTGCAACTTGTAATAATTATTTTGGTTTCTATATGCAATAATTACACAAAATTTAGCTTTATTTATGGAGATACGGTCATTTTTATAAAAAAAATAAATTGTCTTCCTTTTTTCTGCTATAACTTAAAAAATATTCAATAAAAAAAATTTTTTTTTTTGGAGCAATTTAAAATTAATTGTTTTAAAATTGGAAAATAATTGTTTAAAACTGCACAAGATGCGAGCAGTTAAAGTTGTTCTTTTATACTTCGCATGAGCGGAAAAAATGTTAAAAAAATTGCTATAATTTTTTAGTGAATCATATATGCCAGGGATGGCGAACCAATGGCACGCGTGCCATTTATGGCACGTCACATAATATTTTGGGCACGCCACCGATCACAAAGTTCACTATGAAGCATATTAACAATTAAATTAAAATTCACAAAAAAATTAACTATTAATACCAAAAAGGCAATTAATAACCATAAAAAAACAAGCTAACAATAAATAACTGGCAAAAAAAAATTAACAGTTCTGCTTGAACTAACATCCTATAACCCTAATATAAGTTACTTGTCATCTAATCTGCAACAACAGAAGTCACATTGTACTTTAAGTTGAATTACGCTTATAACTGAGACATTGCAAAATGTATTTTTTTCGTAGTAAATAAGGAGTATTGAGTTGATAGTATTTAGTATTATTATTTACTCAATAATCACGAAGTCAAAACTATTTTTCGGCACGTCTATGACCTCATTAAACAATTTTTTAGAAAAAGTGGCACGTTGGTGCATAAGGGTTCGCCACCCTTGATATATGCCAACTAATTTAAAAAGTCTGATTTGAATATCTTAAAAATTCTAAAAGTTTCGAGCAATTTTTTAAGTAGCTTTTATATTTTTCTTTTAAAATAAAACCTCAAAATAAAAAGGTGTTTTCCACAAAATTCATTTTGTACAATTAAACAAGATTTATTAAAAATGACACCAACAATGTTGGGGATCATCCCCATAAAAGTATCTTTTCTTGCACCTGTTTTTTTTTCCGTATACAATCTAATTTCAATGTATGAAAGTTTACTGTAAGGTGTTATAATTTGTTATTTAATTTTATCTTATGATGCAAAATAAAATTTTTTAGAAAACCCCTTATCATTTTGAGTTTTTTTTTAAAGTTCAAAAACTACTTAGAAAATTGATTGAAACTTTTTAAATTTTTAAGATATTCAAATCTTGACTTTTTTCACAAGTTGCCAAATACAATTCACTACAAAAATTATGTAAAAAAATTTTTTCCACGCATGCGCAATATAAAAGAGCTACTTTAAATACTTATATCTTTCACATTTTTCAACGAATTTTTTTTAAAATTTAAGGCAATCATTTTGCAATTAATTTTAAATTGCCCTCAGTATTTTGTTTAATTCTATTGAATATTTTTAAAGTTTCAACAAAAAATCGTATAATAAGAAATTAGTTTTTTATAAAAATGTCGATATAAAAATGTAATAAACGATATAGGCTTACGAAATTTTGTGCAATTGTTGCATATAATAAGCAAAATAATTTTTACAAGTTGCAAATATACTGCTACATGTTTTTGGCATAGGATGTTCAAAAACACTATTTTTAGTTTTTAATTTGTTGTCGGTCCCTTAAATCTCTAAAAGCTTTAAATGTCATTGATAAATATGAGAAATTTCCTGATGTAAATACTTCTGTTGCAGCATGATACTCTAAGTATTTCTTAAGAAATATGAGAAAAATTTTTTTAGTATAGAAGTGTTTCCATTATTTTGTCCAACTCTAGTACTTTATTACATTGCACACATAACTTTTCTTTTTTTTCCTTTTGGTAATAAGGAGAAAAACAAAAATCCTACAAAAAACCTTAGTTTCACATTTAATAACTCTCGATTTTGTAAATTCCCATCTATAAATTAATATATTGACATAATTATGAAAGAAAAAAAACAAATATGCTTCTAGAATCTAATAGAAAATCAAATCCCATTTACAAAGTAAATGCAACTGTTTTAAAACATGCTTCGTAATGGGAAAACTTTGACATTGTTTGACTATTAAAAAAAATGATATTCTTGAAATTGAATTTAGAAAAAGTTTTAATTTAAATTTACTTACCAGCCATACTTTTAGGTTTCGGAACAAGAATAACAGGACATCCTTTATATTTTGGACCTTTAGCAGGAGTAAAACCATCAACGCAGCATCCGTAGAACATTGTATCACAAGGACAACCCTTCAGGCCAAGTCCTTGAGCTGCAGTTTTATTATCCGGGCAACAGCCAAATTGGGTTGACTCACATGGGCAATCTTCATAATTTGGACCTCTTGCTGGTGTTTTACCGTCAGGGCAACAGCCAAATGGAAAGCCATCACAGGGACATTTAGATTTGTCGGAACTTGTTGCAACAGTTATACCATCAGGGCAACATCCATACGTAGTGGAATAACAATCACCTCTATCACCTTTTTCATTGTGTTTGGGTGTTTTTTCATCCGGTCCACATCCTTCAAAGTGAGGCCCTTCAGCTGGAGAGACTCCATCCTGGCAGCAACCAAATCGGAAGTGCTTACATTTGCATCCAAGATTACTATAAGATACATAACGTTTACCAAGAAATTTAATAAAAATAAACTTAACTCAAAATATTAAAATCATTTTTAGATTTTAAGCTAATACACTGACAGAAAAAAATCCCAATCACCAAGAAGTTGAGCTAGATAAACTAAATTTTGTAAGCTTGCGTATGCAACTAAAAGATTATGTCTATTCAGATTTCGCGTTTGGCGCATGAGTTTGGCGCTGGTAGCGCCACTGTGAACAGGCAAGTCAGGGTTGCTTTAAATACGTGTTCATAAATGCTATTTTTTGTTAAAATTTGGCATAGTTGTAGTGTTCATAAATAAATGCCTTTCAGAAGACGAAGAAGTCATTATCAACAGCTCACTGACATTGAAACTGGTCGCATTATAAGGCTGAGAGAAGGTGGATTTTCGGCGATATTGCAGAAAGACTGGAGAGAAATGTGCATGATTTGGTTCGATTTTATAACCATCGTTGAATAGTCGACCCAATTTCGGGTTTATGGCAACTAATGTTCAACTCCGCAGCCTTGTAATTTTGAACCAAATCCAGAAGACAAGGAAACTCTCAAGTATTGGGACAAATTTGCTTTTGTAGAGGACTTTTTGATGGAACACTTCATTTTGCGTTACATGGAAAGTGAAACCACGAAAACCTTCCATGGTTAGAAAGATGGAAAGGGGACTCTAATCCACGATTCGTCTACCACTGAGGAAATTTTACTACAACACTGTGGTCGGTGCGACCCAGGTGAGGAATTCGTATCGATCAGCCTTCGTTGGGATTCGAACCCACTTCACCTACCTCAGTGGAAAGCAAATACCTATCCCCTGAGCCATCCCGGCTTATTCTGTGCATGATTGTTGGCGGCAGTGGTCAAGGGAAGGCACTGATTGACGAAAATCGGGTTCTGGGCAGCGAAGCGGTGCTACTCAGAGGGAAGAGACTGCCATGTACGGCGTGTGGCTGTGGCGTACCGTGCAGCGTCTTCATCAAAAATTCGAGCTGCAGTTGTCACTGCTGTGATACAACGAATTGTTACAAATTGGCTACTTTAAGTACAACTTCAAGCAAGACGCCCTGTAGCTTGCATTCCATTCACTCTAAAGCTTGCATTCATCTCCCAATGATGGCCGTTTATTAGTTAGAAAGAGGCTAATTAAGCGCCTGGTACCAACCTGTCTCAGGCCTAGACACACTGGACCCACTCCTGGGATTATGGTCTAGGGAGCAATTTCCTATGACAGAATTAGCACTTTCGTGGTTATTCCATGCATCTTGACTGCAAATTTATACGTCAACCCGGTGATTAAACCTGTTTCATTGTCCTTTGTGAGCACCATTCAAGAGGGCATTTTGCTACAGGATAACGCTCACCTTCATACTGATGTTGTAACCCAACATGCTCTACAAAATGTCGACATGTTGCTTTGGCCTGCTAGATCATCAGATCTGTCACCAATCAAGCACGAATGGAACATCACTAGACATCAACTTCAGCGTCATTTACAGCCAGTATTAACTATCCCCATATTGACAGACCAAGTGTAATGGGGATGGAACTCCATCCCATGAAAGGACATACGGCATGTGTATGAGACAATGCACTCTCGTTTGCTTGCTTGCATTCAAAATTCTGGTGGTTACGCTGGTTATTAATGTACCAGTATTTCACATTTCAAATTGTTTTTTTTTCTTAATTGCATTATGTAATCTATTAGCTTTAATCAGTTAAATGTGTTACTCAGAAAATCTCTTTGCCGAAATTTCATTACTCTACAGTAATTTTTTTCTGGTGTTGCCCTCAGAGTATAGCAGATAAAAGATTATGTAGGCCTAATTGTAGTCTAGCCTAACCTCGACCACATGTTTTCAGCAAGAAAAATGATATCTCCCTCCAATGTTTTGATATAATAACCTTTATGAACATTAATAAACTTGTTTCTTTGTTTACAAAGTAAATGCTATTACAATCTTATGTTATGAAATATTAATTCATTGTTTGCATAACCATGTGTGAATAGAAAGAGAAATGATTGGAGATCCTCAACAAATGATATTTTAGTTTATCACAATCGCCTGAAAGAAATCCAAGGAAGAATAATTATATATTAATGCATATAAGTAACTTGAGTCATAAAATTGAGTTATGAAATCGAAAAAAAAATCTTTTTTTCGAAAAACTCTTTTTCGCATCACCTCTTAGGATTAATTATACGAGAGCAGAAATCTGATCCACGATCCAATAACGGTGCTTAATTGTTCATCATATATGCTCTGAAGTCGGTGTTGACAAGAGAAGCAGATTAATTTTTAGGGATAAAATTTTGAATGCGTAAGTGACCAGGTCACTCCACTTATAAACGTTAGACCGCTATCATTTCAAGTAAACCATAAGATCAAACAAAAAACGTCTAACGTGAAAATAAAGAGTATAAAATAAGTTCGGGTGTTTTAAATAGTGTATTTCGAATTACTTAATGGCAGTAACCCATCGCAGGTTGGAAACGTAAACTGGCAGTTATGTAAACCATGCATTTGAGCAAGTCAACTCCAAAACACAATTAAGTGTTTGTTTTATATGAATACAATTAAGTAAGTTGTATTCATATAAAACTAAAGATATTCTTACTTGAGACCATGAGCAGGAGTAATTTCATCAGGGCAGCAACCGTAAGGGTAAGTTTGGCAACCACAACCGCCGAAATTGGGTCCTGAAGCAGTTGCATTGTTGTCAGGGCAGCAACTAAATTGCGTTCCAAAACAACATCCTTCTGAATTGGGTCCCAATGCAGTGGTTATTTCATCTGAACAGCACCCAAATTCAGTTCCAGCACATGCTGGAGGCTCAATGAATGTTGTGATTACAGTAACCACTGTTGCAGTTTCCATCCTCTCAGTAGGATTGGTAGCTATTTCACACCCTAAATAATTATCATCAAGTGCAACCGTAATATTATCTTTACAACAACCAAAAGGTTGGCTGTTACAAGGACACTCATCTGAGTTGGAACTTGTTGCAGCAGTTTTTCCATCAGGGCAACATCCATACATAGTGGAATAACAATCACCTCTATCACCTTTTTCATTGTGTTTGGGTGTTTTTTCATCCGGACCACATCCTTCAAAGTGAGGCCCTTCAGCTGGAGAGACTCCATCCTGGCAGCAACCAAATGGGAAATGCTTACATTTGCATCCAAGATTACTATAAGATACATAACGTTTAACAAGAAATTTAATAAAAATAAACTTAACTCAAAATGTTAAAATAATTTTTAAATTATAAGCTAATACATTGACAGAAAAAAATCCCACTCACCAAGGAGTTGAGCCAACACCTCCTAGAATAAGGTAGGCCTCAGCACGGATCAAATTAGTAGTCCGATGTGACGAAGTTAACTGCGCAGTTGATGAAAAATAAGAAAGATGTCATTACGTTCGGGGTACTAAGCTGCGCAGTGGTTGAGAATACGAAATAAGTCACTACGTTTGGACTACTAAAGGATATTTATGGTAACCCGTGCAGAGGCCTACTCTTTTCTAGGAGGTGTTGGTTGAGCTAGATAAACTAAATTTTGTAAGCTTGCGTATGCAACTAAAAGATTATGTCTATTCAGATTTCGCGCTTGGCGCATAAGTTTGGATTTGGTAGCGCCACTGTGAACAGGCAAGTCAGGGTTGCTTTAAATACGTGTTCATAAATGTTTTTTTTCGTTAAAATTTGGCATAGTTGTAGTGTTCATAAATGCCTTTCATAAGACGAAAAAGTCATTCATAAGACGACGAAGTTCGCTGGCATTCGAACCCACTTCACCTACCTCAGTGGAAGGCAAATGCCTTTCCCCTGAGCCATCACGGCTTATACTGTGCATGATTGTTGGCGGCAGTGGTCAAGGGAAGGCACTGATTGACGAAAATCGGGTTCTGGACAGCGAAGCGGTGCTACTCAGAGGGAAGAGACTGCCATGTACGGCGTGTGGCTGTGGCGTACCGTGCAGCGTCTTCATCAAAAATTCGAGCTGCAGTTGTCACTGCTGTGATACAACAAATTGTTACAAATCGGCTACTTCAAGTACAACTTCAAGCGAGACGCCCTGTAGCTTGCATTCGATTCTCTCTAATGCTTGCATTCCTCTCCCAGTGATAGCCGTTTATTGGTAAGAAGTAGGCCAATTAAGCGCCTCGTACTAACCTGTCTCAGGCCTAGACACACTGGACCCACTCCTGGGGTTATGGTCTAGGGAGCAATTTCCTATGACAGAATTAGCACTTTTGTGGTTATTCCATGCATCTTGACTGCAAATTTATACGTCAACTCGTTGATTCAACCTGTTTCATTGTCATTCGTGAGCACCACTCAAGAGGGCACTTTCCTACAGGATAACGCTCACCTTCATACTGATGTTGTAACCCAACATGCTCTCCAAAATGCCGTCATGTTGCTTTGGCCTGCTAGATCATCAGATCTCTCACCAGTCAAGCACGTATGGAACATCACTAGACAGCAATTTCAGCGTAATTTACAGCCAGTATTAACTATCTCCATATTGACAGACCAAGTGTAACAGGGATGGAACTCCATTCCACGAAAGGACATACGGCATGTGTATGAGACAATGCACTCCCGTTTGCTTGCTTGTATTCAAAATTCTGTTGGTTACGCTGGTTATTAATGTACCAGTATTTCACATTTCAAATTGTTTTTTTTTTCGCATTATGTAATCTATTAGCTTTAATCAGTAAAATGTGTTACTCAGAAAATCGCATTGCCGAAATTTCATTCCTCTGCAGTAATTTTTATAAAAAATTATATAGGTCTAATTGCAGTCTAGCCTAACCTCGACCACATGTTTTCAGCAAAAAAAAAATTATATCTCCCTCCAATGTTTTGATATAATAACCTTTTTGAGCATTAATAAACTTGTCTTAGACACTTGTTTCTTTGTTTACAAAGAAAATGCAATTACAATCGTATGTTATGAAATATTAATTCATTGTTTGCATAACCATGTGTGAATAGAAAGAGAAATGATTGGAGATCCTCAACAAATGATATTTTAGTTTATCACAATCACCTGAAAGAGCTCGAAGGAAAAATAATTATACAAGGTCCGGCTATTAATTTCCAGGACTGACGTAACTGTAGGGGAAAGAAAAGCCGGAAGATGGCGCTAATGATTGCATATTGAAGAGTGTTTTCCTGCGCATGTGCAGTGCAATCGGCGCCAGTCTGAAGTGAGTGGTTCTCGTGGAAAGGCGCATTAAAACGGAGCTCTTAAATTCCTGTTGTCGAAGTGAAATGGAGCAAAGAATTAACATTAAATTTTGCTTCAAATTGTGCAAGACAGCTGCAGAAACCTACAAATTGTTAAAACAAGTTTACGGCAAGGAAGCATTATCTCGCTCAAGAGTTTTTGAATGTTTTAAACGCATTCGAACGCGAAAGTGTGGAGGATGATCCGCACACAGTTCGGTCGCAGTTCGTACGCAAGCCGAAAACAATTAAATTCGCGTCCACGCATTGTTCGCGTCCACGCATTGCGTTTGCTGTAAGGCGATTCTCAGCTCAGCATGGTGTCGTTCAGTCGCAGCATCCACTGTACCCGCCAGACCTAGTACACACTTTTTCCTGTTTCTTAAGCAGAAAAATTCACAGAAGGGAACAAGATTTCAGAATGTCGAAGCCTTCACGAAAACTGTAACGTCACTAATAAAGAGCATTCCAAAAGAGGACTTTAAAACTTCTTTCCGAAATTTGTACAGCAGAGCACAGACGTGCATTACGGCTGATGGGGATTACTTCGAATAATATTAAATGGCTATGTGTTTAACTTTTTTTTCTTCTGAGTTATTCCATGAGTCCTGGAAATTAATAGCCAGACTTTGTATATTAATGCATATAAGTAACTCGAGTCATAAAATTGAGTTATGAAATCTAAAATGAAATCTTTTTAAGGAGGTCCATTTGAATAAAACTAGGAGTGTATTTGTTATATGAGATGAAAACCGCATCACCTCTTAGGATTAAATATACGAGAGCAGAAATCTAATCCACGATCCAATAACGGCCTTTAATTGTTCATCATATATGCTCTGAAGTCGGTGTTGACAAGAAAAGCAGATTTATTTTTAGGGAAGAAATTTTGAATGCGTAAGAGACCAGGTCACTCCACTTACAGACGTTATACCGCTATCATTTCAAGTAAACCATAAGATCAAACAAAAAACGTCTAACGCGAAAATAAAGAGTATAAAATAAGTTCGGGTGTTTTAAATAGTGTATTTCGAATTACTTAACGGCAGTAACCCATCGCAGGTTGGAAACGTAAACTAGCAGTTATGTAAGCCATGCATTTGAGCAAGTCAACTCCAAAACCCAATTAAGTGCTTGTTTTATATGAATACAATTAATTAAGTTGTATTCATATAAAACTAAAGATATTCTTACTTGCGACCATGAGCAGGAGTAATTTCATCAGGGCAGCAACCGTAAGGGTAAGTTTGGCAACCACAACCGACGAAATTGAGTCCCGAAGCAGTTGTATTGTTGTCAGGGCAACAACCAAATTGCGTTCCAAAACAACATCCTTCTGAATTGGGTCCCAATGCAGTGGTTATTTCATCTGAACAGCACCCAAATTCAGTTCCAACACATGCTGGAGGCTCAATGGTTGTTGTGATTTCAGTTACCGCTGTTGCAGTTTCCATCCTCTCAGTAGGATTGGTAGTTATTTCACACCCTAAATAATTCTCATCAAGTGCAACTGTAATATTATCTTTACAACAACCAAAAGGTTGGCTGTTACAAGGACAGTCATCTGAGTCGGAACTTGTTGCAGCAGTTTTTCCATCAGGGCAACATCCATATTTAGAATACTTACAACATTTTTTTGGGCCTTCAGCTGCAGTCTCATTATCATGACAGCATCCATTCATAGTTTTAACGCATGTCGGTGTCGCTGTAGTTGATGGAACTTCAGTTACTTCTGTTGTAGTTTCCATACTCTCAGTACGTCTGATAGTTATTTCACACCCTATATAGTTGAGGCCATATGCAACCGTAATATTATCCTTACAACATCCAAAACGTTGACTGTAACAAGGACACTCATCTAAGTTGGAACTTGTTGCAGCAGTTTTACCATCAGGGCAGCAGCCAAAACGTTGGCTGTAACAAGGACACTCATCTAAGTTGGAACTTGTTGCAGCAGTTTTACCATCAGAACAACATCCATATTCAGTATGCTTACAACATCCTTTGAAGTCTGGACCTTCAGCTGCAGTCTTATTATCACGGCAACATCCATGGCGGAAGTGTTCACATTTGCACCCGAGATGACTAAAAGATCAATGAAAAATATATAACTGAGCGTTTCAAATTGTAGGAAATTATTGTCAAAAAGAAGAAAATTCTGTTTACGTCTGACAAGAAAAAAATGAAAAACATAAGGTTTATCTCTCCTACATGGGGCGTGGGACAGAGTAATGGGCATCAGGCACTGAACTCTTGTTGAAATTTCGGTAACTTGAGAATTCGGAAAAGGGTCAAAGTGTTGATGTATGATAAATTCAATTTGGTGATAATTTTTTTCTTTCACTATTCAAGAAATAATTCCTTTCTTTAGGTGGGGACGAAGCTATAGTTAAAAATTAATCACTTGAATAAATCGAAAAGTATTTTGAATGACGATAAATTCTATTTGGAGATATTTTTTTCTAGCACCATTCGAGAAACACTTTTTACTTTCATCTCATTGGGCACAAGGTAGCAGTTGAAAATTAATCACTCGAATAAATCGAAAGGGAGTCGTGATGGCTGAGGGGATAGAGCGTTCGCCTACCAATAAGGTGAACCGGGGTTCGATCAAAGTTCATTTTATTTGCCAATTAAACTAACTAATTGATTTCCATTTCTTAACGCAAATTCTGATATGCACGTTCATCCTTTTCTCTTATTTCTTCAAAAACTTAATAAAGCCAATTTTTTTAATACTTTTGCTTTAAAATGTGGTATTATTTTTAAGGATAAAGACTTAAAAAGGTATTTTTAATGAAAAAAATTCAAAAAGCAAAAATTCGTTTCATCTTTGTGAAAAATAATCTGTTTTGATATCGTTCAAAAGTGCCATTCATCTAATTAATACACTTCTTGTTAAAAATATTGAAATATACGATCAATAAATCTTTTTTCTATGAAAAACTGATCTGGTTATTCAACTTTATTCGGGTAGATTAGTTTGATTTTTAACTATATGATTTTAATCATATGATACTAAATATTGTAAGCATTTGAAAAAATAGACCAGCAGGTCACACAATTTAAAAGACGGACCATATTATTCTATTATCAAAATCCTCTCGCATTTCCCCCAATACTTTAGTACTGCTTACGTCTAATCCATTCAACTTCCGCAGTGCTTAAGTTATTAAGTACGTAATAGTTATATCTCTCTAAGCTTTGAATAATATTTATTTTAAAGTATAGTAAAATTTTACTTACTTGGGACCTGGAGCACGAGTAATCTCGTCCGGACAGCACCCATAAGGGAAAGTTTGGCATCCACAACCACCATTTAAAATCGGTCCTGAAGCAGGAGTTTTATTGTCAAGACAGCAACCAAATTTAGTTCCAACACATGCTGGATAATGACTTTTCACCAAAGTATTATTGTATGAATCCCCCACAGTTTTTCTTTTAGGACCTTCAGGAGCAGTTCCACTTTCAGTTCCTTCAGACATAGTTCCACTTTCAGTTCCCTCAGACACTGTTCCAATTTCAGTTCCTTCAGACGCAGTTTCACTTTTAGTTCCATCAGACACAGTTGCACTTTCAGATCTTACAGACTCAGTTCCACTTTCAGTTCCTTCAGACGCAGTTCCAATTTCAGTTTCTTCAGACGCAGTTCCACTTTCAGTTCCTTCAGACGCAGTTCCAATTTCAGTTCCTTCAGACGCAGTTCCACTTTCAGTTCCTTCAGACGCAGTTCCAATTTCAGTTCCTTCAGACGCAGTCCCACTTTCAGTTCCTTCAGACACATTTTCACTTTCAGTTCTTTCAGACACAGTCCCACTTTCAGTTCCTTCAGACACATTTTCACTTTCAGTTCCTTCAGACGCAGTTCCACTTTCAGTTCCTTCAGACGCAGTTCCACTTTCGGTTCCTTCAGACGCAGTTCCACTTTCGGTTCCTTCAGACGCAGTTCCACTTTCGGTTCCTTCAGACGCAGTTCCACTTTCGGTTCCTTCAGACGCAGTTCCACTTTCCGTTCCTTCAGACGCAGTTCCACTTTCTGTTACTTCAGACGCAGTTCCACTTTCGGTTCCTTCAGACGCAGTTCCACTTTCGGTTCCTTCAGACGCAGTTCCACTTTCGGTTCCTTCAGACGCAGTTCCACTTTCGGTTCCTTCAGACGCAGTTCCACTTTCGGTTCCTTCAGACGCAGTTCCACTTTCGGTTCCTTCAGACGCAGTTCCACTTTCAGTTCCTTCAGACGCAGTTCCACTTTCGGTTCCTTCAGACGCAGTTCCACTTTCGGTTCCTTCCGACGCAGTTCCACTTTCAGTTCCTTCAGACGCAGTTCCACTTTCAGTTCCTTCAGACGCAGTTCCACTTTCAGTTCCTTCAGACGCAGTTCCACTTTCAGTTCTTTCAGACGCAGTTCCACTTTCAGTTCCTTCAGACGCAGTTCCACTTTCAGTTCCTTCAGACGCAGTTCCACTTTCAGTTCCTTCAGACGCAGTTCCACTTTCAGTTCCTTCAGACGCAGTTCCACTTTCAGTTCTTTCAGACTCAGTTCCACTTTCAGTTCCTTCAGACTCAGTTCCACTTTCAGTTCCTTCAGACGCAGTTCCACTTTCAGTTCCTTCAGACGCAGTTCCACTTTCAGTTCCTTCACACTCAGTTTCACTTTCATTTCCTTCAGACGCAGTTCCACTTTCAGTTCCCGCAGACGCAGTTCCACTTTCAGTTCCTTCAGACGCAGTTCCACTTTCAGTTCCTTCAGGCGCAGTTCCACTTTCAGTTCCTTCAGACGCAGTTCCACTTTCAGTTCTTTTAGACTCAGTTCCACTTTCAGTTCCTTCAGACGTAGTTCCACTTTCAGTTCCTTCAGACTCAGTTTCACTTTCAGTTCCTTCAGACGCAGTTCCACTTTCAGTTGTTTCAAACTCAGTTACACTTTCAGTTGTTTCAAACTCAGTTACACTTTCTGTGTCATTCTCTGTTACTTGAAGTAGGAAACGTGAGGCATGTTTATCATTGTATTTAATTACGTCCGTCGTTACGTCTGAAAGTTTGTAAAGGTGTGTTAAAAGACAAACGATTGCACTATTTCTATATAGTATAATATGCATAATGATATTAGTCATCATGTATGTGGAAAAATATGTTTGATATTTCTTATTAAAACTCTAAAATAGGAACGATGAATTGTAAAATTATCTCCAGAGGATCCTTGTACTAAACAGTGCTAATAAGGAACCTTAAAATTTTTCATCCCTTATTTCCCCATCCCCTGAAGTGTATGAATGCAAAATTTGTTTCGCCACGTTTGTTTTTAAAAGAGCTACGTATTTTTTCCATTTAATTTTGTTTGCGTTTGTTCAAAAATGTCTAAAATGAATGTCTCAAATTTCAGCTATAAGGGGCTCTCATATAAATTTTTATAATATAATTATATCGCAACGAATGAATAAAAAATGTATATATCTATAATTTATAATATAGAATTTTCTGAAGTAGATGAAGTTCATGCAAATTTATGCAAAGCTTTCAAATAAACAAAAATCTATATTCTATAAAATGCTTACGGGTGATTCTCACGAAACATGACAATTCGGAACGAAAAATTTCTTCAAATTTGAAATCTTCCGAATAATCTAAAAAAATTTTTGTATACTTCTTTAGCTACACTTATTAATATCTTATAGACAGCAGTGTAGTTTATTGACATTTGCTCGAGAAAAAAAATAAAATAGAAATTCACCAAATCTTGAATGCCAGGAAAATGACATATTAGCTTAGAAGTTTAAAAAACAGTCATTTTAAGTTAATAGTAAGTACCTCAACTTAAGCCTTTATGTTAGATGGACCATAAACTGCTTAAATGAATTCTTTTAATCCACTGTAGAAGGAAGCAGAAAATTTTTTGTTGCTGATATGTACAGAATGAAATTGTGTATAATAATCAATCATTAAATAAATGAATAACTTTGATTACATCCAAGCATATTACAATCATACATAAACTTGGTATTAGGTTAATATTTGCTTTCCCTCTTTACAGTATTAGCAGTTAAAAAGAATTTCTGGTAACACTTCAATGTCCTGGCATTCATGAGCCAGGAAAATGACAGCCAGGATAATGACAAATTCGCTATTTTATAGCATATAATTTTACCTTAATTTAATATTTTGGCCGAAGACGTTTATATTCTGCAGAAAACAACAGTATTTCTTAAAATAACTCAGATAAATCTAGGTAGTTTTTGTAATTAATGATTTCAAGAAGCCAGGAAAATGACAGCATAAAACCTACTCTCCTTGAAAAAGTTTTTGAAATAGATTTTGAGCCAGAAAATAGGTTCTTTATTCATGCAACAAGACATGTTTAGATAGGAGGGTATCTAATCAATCGATTAACATACGATATTGATTCCTGGCGCTATCTATTTTGGTTATAAATCACTAAATAAAAGTAGCCAGGAAAATGACAGATTTTCAAGGGACAAACAAATTATTGACAGAAAAAATTATTTTAAACGAAATTATAGTAAACAATACCCTCTGCGTACATTCCAGAAATGCTTACATAGGATAAGATAAGAAAAATTAGATTTTTAAAAATGTATGGGAAGTTTTGAAGCTAGTTATTATTGGAAATATTGTTTGGGACATGCCAGGAAAATGACATTTTGATATTCAATAAAAATTTTTAAGTATACAAAACAGTCAATGCTAGTGCAAAGTCATTAAAAAATACTAACAGCAATGCTATTTATTAATTTCTTTAAAAAAAAAAGCTCTTTTAGTATTATAGTATTAGATTTTGGAGCAAGGGACAGTGAATTTCATGTTTCGTGAGAATCACCCTTATGCGTACGTGATTACAAAATCGATGTAATTTCTTTTTAGTTGTAGGAATAAGCATGGAGCAAAACAGTTAAACGTTGTTTCATTGTTCCATATTTTAATATGAACTTTGTTTTAAGTTTTGTAGAAAGCTGAATTCTTATTTTCTTGAACTTAAATTTTGCTAGATTTTAAATTTCGCTTAATAGTTTAAGTGCAGTGTTTTATGATCTATATAAAAGTGTGAGCCTGTTTAATGAAATTCCAGAAGAACAATATCAATGAAAAACTGTCAAAATTTCTTCGGAAAGAGAGCGGAGTTCTAATGAAATATATATTTAGAATTTTCTACAGAGAAACGTTTCATGAACTATTTATTCTAAACTTTAGACTTCAAAAAAGTATAATTAGCTTGACGGAAGTAAAGTATGCAATGATTAAGTGAAGCGAACACAGATTGCGAAGAACTAACTACTAAATTTGGTGAGAGTTAACAAAGCAGGGGATGGAACCTGCTACTTTTATTATATATTTTTTTATTATTTCTTACTCTTTGCCTTAAAAATGAATATTGTTTGTTTTAAAAAAGGGATAGAAAGAATTGACAATATTGTTTCATAGCATGCTACAGACATGAGAAATTTTTATTTTCCGGAATAGTACCATAAACCTCAAAATGATAGCATCAATTCACGACAAACACATCGCCGATGACCTTTAAATTGAGGCATAGCTAGAAATGCGAGTTTACAAAAATGGGCATATAGCTAGAGATGCGTGTTTACAAAAATGAGCATATAGCTAGAGATGCGTGTTTACAAAAATGGGCATATAGCTAGAAGTGAGTGTTTACAAAAGTGGACATATAGCTAGAAATGAGTGTTTACAATGTTAGGCAATGAGTCCAGAATTCGAGGAAGATTTTGCGGGTGAAGTTTTAAAATTTTTAGTATTTATGAATTGCCATTACAAGTTACTAAAGCTTTTAAGTATTTAGCCTTTATGGATAAAGGTCATAACATTTGTGCTGAAGTCTACAAAAAAAGAGATCGTGGAGAAACTTCTTTTTTCCTATCTCAAACCCAGTAGGGAAAGGAATACTGCTGACAATAAAAAAGTGATCCTCTGAATTATTAAAACGCCATGCAACATCGACGCAGAGATAATCTGGCTAGTTTTCCATAAAAGATGTGAATGGCCTCCAAAGAACAAATGGTAAAGACTTTTTTTTTATTTGATTACAGCTCTAATTGCTAGGGTATTTATCCCTTTTTTCTAAATACCATTGTATAAAATTGAACTTAAATTTAAACAACAAAAATGTGTGCAAGAACCTTATATTTGCAAAATTTTGCTACATGCATATTAGATTAACAGAATATTGAACAGCAATAATCTCTGTATGACTCTGCTAAAGTCACAGATAAATTTGGATTTTTAAAAAAATTGCTGTAAATTCACTCTATGATTTCTGCCTACCGGGCACAGCATTGATGGTCATGAGGTCCGAACTGAACCGATGATTCCCGATGGTTTACCAATAGCGCTACGAGATAAGACTCGTCTAATCTCGTAGCTCTTAATTACTTTACTAAACCTAGTCATCACTTGCGTGATTACACCTAAAGCAATTTAAATGTGGGTATGGAGTTTGATGAACTCCCTGTATTATAGTGCATATTTTAAATTCTTACAAGATTCCAATTATTTCATACTGTTTGAAGAGCGCTGTTGAATACAACGTTAAATATATTCATGCCCTTACCTCCATCGCATGGCAGCATATTGCAAGTTTCGTTTCGGGGAGGTTCAGTTCTTGGATCGCAGTTACTTGAATCCACCACCACTTCTCCATGCAAACAGAAAATTGTCCTTGTCCTTTCACCACCCCCACAAGGCGCCGAACACTTTGATAAAAAAAGGAAAAAGTTATTAAAATATTAAACAATAGTTTTGATGATAAAAAGATTTAATATATATACTAGCGGACCCGACAGACGATGTCCTGTACACACATCTTTAATTGGAAAATTTCAAATTTTTTTGAATAAGCTGTAACAATCTGGATCGTTTTGATGCAAATTTTTATTAAAAATTTATCATATTATCTAACGTCATTACATATATCTTATCACAATTCGACCAATCGATAGCGTGTGAGTATGTGTATACTATCAGCGAAGTTAAATGTAGAGGTTGTTTTAGATCAAAACTTAAACTTATTTTAATTAAAGGTAAAAAAGTGAAAACTTAAACTATTTTATAACAGATATATTTTTTCAATTAAAAAAAACTTAAGTTATCGTAATTCCATTAGATGTACAATATTTTTGGTTAATTCTTCAGGAGCATACACAAACAAATTCGAGGGTTTTCCAACTCTGGAACACGCAACATATAATTGACCGTGAGAAAAGCACGGGTTTTCTAAATCTAAGCCACAAATTGTCATTGTTTGACCTTGTGACTTATTAATAGTCATAGCAAATGCTAAGCGGATTGGAAATTGCAAACGTTTGAATGGTATAGGCGAATCTGAAGGAATCATTGGGATACGCGGTAGAAGTACAACTTCACCTTGAAATTTTCCACTTAAAATAGTGGCTCCCAAAATGTTACCCATGATATTTTTATGACCAGTCGCGTGCCATTGCACAATTTCGGAGCATTCAAATTTCGAAGCAAAATTATAGGTGAGCCAATCTTCAATCACAAATTATGGGGTGGCATTCCAGGTAAATCCAGTGAATTTAAAAACTCGGCAGGATAGTTGACAACTTCATCAGGATCAACAACAGTGTCAATCGATTTGAATGTAATTTCACTACCAGGCAATGATTGTTGTACTCTACAATTGATTGCGTCAACATCTAAATTTTTTGCGGCTAAAATAGCTCGCTCACGTAGCCATGCATGATTAGTATAATTATGTGGCAAATCTGGAAAGATACTTTTTATTAACTCCTCTTTGGTAGGCACCATGTTGCAAAAATTCTGTGGGAGTCGAATATATTGTGTATCTTCATACAATTGAATTTTACCATTGCCAATGTCTAACAGTTGTTCAGAGAATCTTGACGCTAATGGATCATTTTGAAATTGAACACGCATATTAAGAGTGAGGCATAATTTACTGACACTTGGCCACAGATAAGATTCCTTCAAACATGCGTTTATTTCGTCCGCATATGTCGCACGTGGAATGACGGGTAATGTTTGTCTGAAATCACCTGACAGTAGCAGTAGAGCACCACCAAAAAGCTGAGTATTATCTTTGATATCTTTTAGGGACCTGTCGAGAGCTTCAAGCGAATGCTTGTGGGCCATTGTACATTCATCCCAGATAATAATTGCACATTTTCTCAAAACTTTAGCCATGCCTGGATGCTTCTTCATGTTACACATTGCTTCGGGATTGGTATGAATGTTCAAAGGTAATTTAAGTGCTGAATGCGCTGTCCGTCCACCATCAAGTAAGGTTGCTGCAATGCCTGATGAAGCAATTGCCAATGCAATATGATTTTGAGATCGAATACGCGCAAGTATTAGTGAGACGAGGAATGTTTTACCAGTGCCACCTGGTGCGTCCAGAAAAAAAATCCTCTTTGTTGTGCTGCAATTGACACGTTAATTTGATTATATATATTTCGTTGCTCAGCAGTAAGCAATCGTTCATTGTTAGCAACAAAAGTAGCCAGAGAAGTCATATCGAACTGGTGTTCACGTTGAACGTCACTGTTGATGATATCTGCTGCTTGGCGGATTGGCGCTGGCATGCCAAAATTTATGAGCGGCATGTTCGAAATAAGAATACAAATATCCTCAATCATTATTAATGCCTCGTTATATATTTTCGCGGAGAATTCAATACTGAGATTTTGATTAGTAATTCTAATCCGATGCAAAATATCCTCACTCATTGAGTCTTTATATTTATTCCACAGACGGAAAACACGTTGTCAATATTATTGAAAATAATTGACGAATTTGCTGTGGAGATGAGCTCAGTGCTGCATCTGCAAGTGTGAGATCCCAATGGTTATCATCCTCCAATAAATGTAACTCACGACACGCATCAAAGAAAGTGCCGTATAAAGTACCGTTGACTTTTCGCAAGTATTGGAAGGATGTCGGTTCAGGAACGTTAACCAATAACAAACGGAGAAAAATGCATTCGCGTTGCTTAGGATGAACTGTATATAATCGTCCTAAAGTATTTGTCATAACTATGTCGGAAAATCCTGGGACTAGAGTGCCTCGTTTCCGTGGTTCCCAACTTTTTGATTGTTTATTCCATGTAAAAAATTTAGGAACATCAGTATACATTAATGTCTTTGCAAATTCACCGACAATATCTTGTCGTTTAAAAAGGTTGAAAAATTCAGTAAGAGTTGTTTTTGGAGCTGTTAAAGCTTGTTGTAGTGCATTCTGTTCTGTGAAATAAACACGCTGTCCATTTTCAAGATGCACAGCCAAATGTTCAACAGCAGGAACCCTTTCATGTATAGGAAGTGTAAACATTCGCCAAATAGCTTCATTACTACTTATATATCGTCCCATTTGATAATGTGTTATTTCGTCATTCTTATTTACATTTTGAACAGCAAATATAGTTTTATCACTGCCCTTATGAACGTACTTACAAATGCAGTTGATAGACTTCATCGAACTGCATAACTCAACGTTTATGTGTGCTTTATAGGTTTTGCACAGCAATGGTGAATACGGAACCACCCAGCGATTACCGATGTCAACTCTTACACCGTTTGATAGACACAATTCATATGATTGACCGCCATTGTCTACATCTCTATGACGGTAAGATGGATAACCATCGATATTGGTGATAGTGTCAGTTTGACATGGTTTAGGAAAACATTTCGCACATTTTTCATTATCCACACATGGTGCATCATGTTGAGAGAACCACATGGACCATGGATCATATTAGTAGTCACAATGTCAATCAATTCTTGATCAACATTCGGATTTGGAATTTCCGCTGAAATAATTTTGTCAATTTCTTCTGGGCGTACTTTGTCCACCAACCAAATCAAAATATGCGCATGAGGTAAACCTCGTTTTTGCCATTCAACAGAATAAAGCCAACATCACGTTTCACCAAATACCGAGTGATGTGTAATCAATTTCATCAGAGATTTCAATTTTTGTTTGAACACATGTGCAATGATATCATGGCGATGCATCGATGTTTGACCTGATAACAGCAAATTTTTAATTTCATCCCAGTTTGGATTACACGTAAATGTGATAAAAAGATCTGGTCGGCCGTATGCGCGTACGTAAGTCATGGCGTCTTGAATATATTCTTGCATATGACGCGGACTACCAATGCATGATGATGGAAGAATATATGCGGTACCGATGTTGTTGATATCATTTGTTGCATCTACGTTACCGGTTATGGCGTCACGCAAATGAATGTACTCCTCAGAACGAAGTTTCGCTTGATTAAATTTCATATAACGCAATCTCTCACTTTCGATTTTTACATACAGATCAACAATGTACTGATGATATAGCTGTCTGCATCGGAGAATGTTATTATCTTCATTTTCACGAATCATCAACCGGTATGCGTAGAAGTTCATCGCACCAACTTTCTTGATTAGTTCTTCACCTGTAAATAAAACTATTTATAAGATAAACAGAAATAATTGGTTCAAAAAAAATTATAAAAGAATCTATAAGTTGTGCCTGTTGTCGGATTCCTTTGTTTAATATTTAAATGATATCCATCTTCTCCTTCCCAAAATATCAACGGATATTGCAATGCGTAGTAAGAACGATGATTGTCTTGAATTATTTGTATTGTATTATCTCTGCGTTGTATTTGTATTGTATTATCTCTGCATCATAGGGCACTTTGTCTGCTTTAATAACAATGGCGTAGTTGTCGTTTTGCAGTCTGTTGGAAAGAGTTTTGAACAATCGTATCAATTGGTTATGGTTTTGCAAGTACGTTTCCAAAATGTCCACAATTTCTCGTTCCTCCATCTGCTCTATATGGTTGTATACGCATCGTGTATGAGTTTGTTGCTCCTCATCGCTCATAAAGTAAATTTGTAAGAATTTTGGATCAACATTAGGTATTGGAAGCAATGAACCAATTTGGTGGTACACTTGACCTTGAATCTTAAATGTAGATTCAAAATTACGAACAATTTTTGTTGCTCCAAATGATGTCATTTGAAAGCAAGAATTGAATTTACGAATTTTCCGCAAAAACAATTTCGATCGAGATGCGGTTCCAGCTAATAATGTTTTCAAAGGTTCCGGTGGTGGATTTAACGGTGGAAGGGAAATTTTTCCAGATGCGCAACATAAACCAGCTGATTCACCTTTGTACTTTAAAGCATGACAATATTGACACTCGTTGTCCATACTACCGATTAAGATTAATGCATGTGACGAATAGTCTATTTCAGGGTCATATTCAAACGTAAGACGATTAAGTGATGCTCGTATCAATGCTCGATTATCTTGCATTCGCCGTTGGTTACGTTCTCCGCTTTCGTTGGTCACCGTTGGCGTGTCTTTCGTTTTTTTAATGCATTTGCACGAAGACGCTGATTGCATTGCTTTGAATTTTCATTTTCACGTGAAGATGCAACTTGATTTCTTGAATTCACATTATCCGTCAAGTGTTCTTCAACTGCTCTATTCAATCGACGATCATGGACCAATTGTGCGTTTTGAGTACGTCGACCAATATTTCTTGCTCTTCCACGAAGACGTGGCATTTCTTTGTAAAACAAAATACTGTAAAATAGTACATAAAAAATATGAGTAATTTATTGAAAATGATATTTTAATTAAGTAACAGGACTGAAAGATTTATTAAACCAAATTTTAGATAAAAAATGTGTAATTTTATTTTTTTGCTTTTTTTTTTATTTAATATTTCAAATAAGAAATTTTAAATAAAAACAATTGAAAAAGTTTTATATGAAATCAATTAGCTTCAGAAATAAATTTATAGGTTAGAGTGGTTGTTAACCAACGCACGTATAAATTCGATCTAAAATTATACAAAATACTCACTTCAATTCCGCACTGAATCTACAAAATGTGTAGTTTTTTACATTTTTAAAATGCACACTTCAAAACTCTTCAAACACAATTCGCGATCGCAACGCTCGAGTACGCCGTCTAGCGGGAGCCTGTAAATATCGGACATTAATTTATCACGTTTTCATTAATGCCTCTATCACACGAGAGAAAAATATGTGCAACTGCAAGTGTAACTGCAAGTGTAAGTGCAACTGTAAGTGAAATTCCTCCGTTCGGAGTTGCCGAAAGGGTTGCTTAATTGCCTGAACGGTTGCATGAAATTGGGTTACCATATTTTGTTATTTATCTTTACTTTTGGCTCATATTTAATTTTATCATATGATTCTAAACTGCTGTTTGTAGAAAATGCAACACCATGAAAGAATCATCAGAATCAAATGAAATTTAATGCAGAAACGACTTGTACTGATACAAATAAATGATGAAATTTTCAAAACAAAAGAAACAAATTAAGCGTCCGAAATCAGTATTTGGTGCAGCCACCACGCGCTGCAATAAGTGCTGCTATACGACGTGGCATGGAGTCAAACAGATGTTGAATATCTGCTTGAGGAAGAGAATTCCATATCGCTTGTATGCGCAACCAAAGTTCGTCTTTGGAAACTGCAGGACGCGGATCACGAGTGAGACGCCGACCAACCATATCCCACACGTGCTCAATAGGCGACATATCCGGCGAATAAGCAGGCCAAGGAAGAAGTTGCATGCGTTGTGCTGAACAGAAGTCTCTAACAGTCCGCGCAACATGTGGGCGTGCATTATCCTGCTGAAAGATAGCTCCAGGGATGCCTTGAAGGAAAGGAACGACTTCGGGCTGTAGCACTTCACGGACGCATCTGTTGCTATTGAGATTACCCTCAATTCGTATCAAATTGGATCGTCCATGATACGAAATCGCACCCCAGACCATAACTCCGGGTGTTCGACCACTATGTCGTTCAATAATACACTCAGGAAGGCAGCGTTGACCGGCATAACGTCTAACACGAACACGGCCATCATGGGTCCACAAATTGAAGCGTGATTCATCTGAAAAGACAACTTGGTGCCAATCAGCTCGCCAGTCTCTGTGCTCAAGAGCCCACTGCCGACGCAGCCGTCGATGATCCGCCGTGAGGGGAATCCTGTATAATGGCACCCTTGCACGCAATCCACGGCGCAGCAGACGACGACGAATTGACGAAGCCGACAATTGTACACCTGTAGCAGTAGACCAATGTGCTGCCAGCTGCCTGGAGGAAGCTGTGCGATCATTCACCGCCATGCAGAGCAGGTGTCGATCATCGCGCTCTGACGTCACCTTCTGTCGTCCAGTGCCTGTTTTTCGAGTTGTTCGGTGCTCGTCGGTCCACTGCTTCCAAACTCGCATCACTGTGGAACTGTTCCGCTGCATACGAGCTGCTATTGCGCGATAGGAAAATCCTCCTTCTCGAAGGCCGATTATCCTCCCTCGTTCAAACTCCGTAAGTTGCTTGAATTTCTTATTCTTCCGTCGTGGAGGCATACTCAGGTCTCACTAAACGTTTGCCACTAACAAATAATCATAGACTATTTTCAACGTCCCGCTACAGCACTTTATTTATACGCTTTCAGCATCAATTCAGAGGGCGCTGCGCGCGCCACGCACGCGCGATGGCTCTGAAACTTTATTAATTTGCATAATATCCTATAATTGACATTTGCTGCGAATTTCATTTGATTCTGATGATTCCTTCATGGTGTTGCATTTTCTACAAACAGCAGTTTATTATATCATAGTTTCTCAACGATGTTCGTAAAGATGCTGTAGAATATTGATTGATTTTGATTTAATTTTTTACATTTGTATTTGTGTTAAGTCTTTTCTTCAGCAGGAAATTAAAATTCTGAAAACTTTATTTCCCCATTAGTGAAGTAACATAGTATAAAAAGGATTATGATTTCTACCTCATAATATGAGATAATATTAAGATATCATTGAATTTCATGCTGCGTCCCTAAAAAGATAAGGGGGTGAAAGGGGGATGGATTTAAATACTATCTAGAATTTTGACGATTTTTTTTACGTTGATTTGAGTGACTAATGTATAAAACATGGTGCGTAGCATTTTTAAAAAGTGCTTTTTAAGTGAAGTAGCATAGTATAAAAAGGATTATGATTTCTACCTCATAATATAAAATGATATTAAGATATCAATGAATTTCATGTTGTGTCCCTAAAAGGATAAGGGGGTGAAAGGGGGATGGACTTAAATGCTATCTAGAATTTTGACGATTTTTTTTATCTTGATTTGAGTGACTAAGGTATAAAACATGGTGCGTAGCGTTTTTAAAAAGTGCTTAAAGGTGCTTATTTTTGATTTTCATTTTTTAAAGGCCCTTAAAGGTGCTTTTCTTAATAAGTGTTTTTAAAAAGTGCCTTATTTTCCTTTTTCGAAAAAGAGATTTATGAAAAGGAATGTCGATTTTCGCCACATATTATGTAAAAACGTACTTTTCACATTTTTCTATTTCACGTTTTCAGAATTCATTCGTCCCGCACTGGACTGATCGTTAAGACACGGTTCCCAGCAGATCACCGAAGTCAAGCATCTTTGGCTATGGTCAGTGTGCGGGTGGGTGACCACTTGGATCAGTCTGCGTAGGGACCGAGGGTGTGCGATATGGGTCCTCGTTAAACTGTGCTACCGCAAAGTGCTCAACTTCGCTCGCAGGTCGTCGGGCTACCGAGGCGGGGGTGCCATCCCCTCCGCAGAGGATCAAAATTGTGATGGCATGTCTTCGGATCATCCTCCGGGATGTTTCCCAGACCGTCGCCAATAGCCCATTGTGCAGCTCTAGTGCGACGTAAATTAACAACAACAGCAGAATTCATTCAACCATGATCAATTTCAGCGTACCGTCAGTCCATAGCGTATGAAAACGCCAATCATTTTACAGGTTTGGTGAAATACTTGCTAGTCCGCATGTGCGTCTAGTGAGCTGGGTTCGGTGAGATTCTTGCTCTCTCATGCTGTATTTTGCAAGATATTCTCAATTTCAGGCTTTATTTTCCACCCTCTGAAATCGAACCGAAAAATCTCTTGATCATTTTTTTAATGGCTAATATAATCAAGAAAACAGTTCTTTGTCAAATTCTAGTTATTTTATCATGATCATGTAAAGTCTGAGAATTATTTTGCATTTTATCAATTTACCTAGAGCTTTAAAATATTTTTTGAGTGCCTAAAATGTTCTTAAAAGTTGCTTATTTTTTGTTGAAAGATTTGGCTCCGCACCCTGTAAAAGCATAGTTTATTTATATATATTTACTATGTAACATGCTAGCTAGGCAAGTGCGGTATCATTATCTATGTAAACACTAAATCGAATGAGAATAAAAACAAGCTGTCTGATTTAATAGTTTAATAATTCGAAAATTTATAAAAAGTTTAATGTGTAGAAAGGACAATTTTATGACTTATACCACTTTATGCAACTGACATTGCTATCTAATCAAGTAAGGCATTTCTTCAAATTTATTTTTTAAGCTTAATTCAAAAACATAGTCCTTTGAAATAATTCTGTAGAAGAAATGATGGTTTAATGTATGAAATATAAATTTTTGAATTACCTTTCACTCATAAAATATTTATAACATCAAAACTATTAGATCTATCAAATCAATTCTATTTTTAAATTCAGTCTAAAAAATACATAATAATCAGACTTGTCTATACTACAATGTCTCAGAATTTTATTTTCATCAAATTAATTTACATTACATGAAGGGATCATCAATTTTATTCATTTACACATTGCATATCAGGAATATCACTTTTATGAAAATTATTTTTTCCACTTTCTCAGTAAAATTGCTTTTTAAATATAAGAGGATTTTCAATGTCATACTTACATTTTATTATTGTAAAATTTATATCATTCATTATTGGTATAAGATAATTTAATTAAAAATTATAGGATTTATTTTGGGACAAATTTATTGTAATATACAGTATATAAATTAAAATTTATTTATAACTATAAAAAAAAAACTATATTTAATTAAGAACATACTTTTAATGTATCATATTATTTTGTTATAGCCCTTTACGTGTTTTGTTTTGCATTTTAAATAATACAAGAATCAATTTAAAAAATAAAACATTTATTGTCAAGTGAAACATTTAGAACATTATTCATTTTTATTTCTTATTTTTTAATTTCTTCCATAAAAACAGTATTACATCTCTTTCCTTCTTTACCAGATAAACCTTACAGGATTATACGAAATATCTGAAATAAAAGAAAGAAATCACTTTCATGATAAAATTTTACCAACACATTATTAGAATAAGGAAGATTAAATGCCATTAATTTGAAATCATTTAAGTCCTTAGGTATCCATTTTAAACTTATTTTAAGTTTGACAGATATTTTGATTATAGTTCTAAGATTATTCTATACACTAATGAAAGATGGCAGGTGTGTTTAGTTTTGTAGTTCTTATGTTTGGATTGAAATTTGTTTCAAGAAAAATAAATTGTATTTATAAACGAAGACTCTTAAAAATGTAAGTATATTGAAAAATTAGTAAGGTACACTTACATACTTACTGTCATTATAGAAAAGCTAAGTATCAACAGATAAATGTGAAGTATAAATAAAAAGTAAAGTATCATTAGTTAACTTTGAATAATTATAAACAAAATATTATGCAAATCATCATACACAAAAAAAAAAAAAAAAAAAAAAAAATAGAAGGGATGAATGTAGAAACAGACAAGGAGATTGGGAATTTGCATTTTTAATAATTACTTTTTATATATAATATACTACCTTTCTTGTAATACTTTTCAATAATTACTGGAAAATGGGGTAACTTTGTGAGAAACAATTTAAATATTTACCACACATATTTTCTAACTTGTTTTAAAATGAGATTTTCAAAAATTAAAAGAATTCTTAGGGAAGAATAAAATAATTATTTCACTAATAATTATAAAACTTTCAAATAATCGGACACATGCTTTTACAATCAACAGAAACAAAGATTAAAATTTAAAAATAAAGAAATATAATCATTATTATATTTTATGTTATAATACTGAAACAAAGTTTGGCGAGTTGCTTGGCGAATATTTCAAAGTAAAGCTTTTCGCCAGTATAATTCTTTACATATATAAAAATAGAAATTATTTCTATTTAAAGTAATTAAAACTTTGATCGGAACAAATTATAATAAGTTTTAATTTTATTAGCTTAAAATAAATAAATATTTTAAAAGAAAATTTATCGCAAAAATAATGTACTATACTTACCGATACTAAAATCGTGTGCAGGTTCCTGTTATGGTAGTACATCAACTGCATTGAGATGGTCATCTCATAGTGCGAAAGTATTTTTAATGCTTTCATTTTAAAGGAAATGTTATTATTAAACTAAAAACTTGTTCCGTCTCATCTATAAAAAAATTTCATCCGATCATCCTCTTCCTAACGTCGCCGCCATTTTTATTTACATTTGTATATGTCATCACATAAAATTGAAACGTCATAAAAAGCAAACGATCTGATTGGTTCATGAAAGAAATTGCCTGAACGGTTGCAGATATTTCGTGCAACCGTAATTTCTATATCACACGAGCGTTTTTTGGAGAAATTTCACTTGCAGTTGCACTTACACTTGCAGTTACACTTGCAGTTGCACATATTTTCTCTCGTGTGATATAGCCATTAGTTCCATCAAAGTCATTGACTGAATCAGACGCCATTTTTTAGCAGCAGATAAGAAACAAAATTTCCCTAAGGAAAAGGCCGAAGAACTTGAAAAAAATCTCCAGAATATTAGTAAATCTTTCAGGAACAGAACACGCCAAACATTTAAAGAAAAATTCCTCAATAATTTTTAATTTCTATTATCAACAAACTTGCAACTGATGACTTCCGATTTCGGATACTGTTACAGATGTGTGTATTAAGGTAAAATGCATTTCTTCTGTCTTCAATTCATTACGAATTAAAGTGAAGTCAACATTGCTTTCGTCATTCCAGTGAATAAATATGAATTCAGAACATACAGAATTGTAATAGTTATAGCATATTCTTCTTCGTTATAGAATAGTATATATTTCTGTATCCATATAATTCGGAGAACAACAATAAAAAATTATCCAAGTTACTTGAAATAGTGCCATTTGTGCTGATTCTTAATTAATTTAAATCGTTTTCTTGGTAAGTTTTTTTTAATTTTGAAAGAATAAGTTCAACTAGAATTCAGCTATTCTGTTTTTAGCTACATATTCAAATTCATATCAATTATAAAATTTTGCTGTGTAGTATGTTATCTAAAAGTAATGAAGGTATAAACTATGTATCTATTATTTGAGAATAAAGTTTTCAAACAAGGAACTTATCATTTTGGAATTCTCCGGGAATCATAAATCAGGTAAGTGCAATGATTTTTACAATAAAAAATTTGCTTGTAAATATTTTTTTTTTCATTTGATGATGGTTCTCTACAGAATGGTTTTTTACGTCTGATTAAGAACTATAAGAATAATAAAAAAAGAAACAATATGAAAGTTTTTATTTCAATGTTAAGAATTCTTAAAATCGTTTTTTTTTATCCTAAGAATTCTTTATTTTCCGTTTTTTAGTTTATAATTTTTTGATAAAAGTTGTTCTCAAAATACTTTTGAAAAATTAAATGGTATAACATTATGTGTTTATGTATACTTCTTGTATATTCCAATGTTTGAAATAATATGATTCAGAAAAGTATGGAATAAAAATTCGGTACTTACAGATTTGGCGGTTTTTAAGTGCCGCCAATCTACACTTAAAATTTTTGCGACAGTTCATAAAATAAAACACTTTATTTAAAATCAAAATAGTTAATCGGATTTCAGTGGAAAATGAGCCGATATAGAGTTTAGCATAGATTCAAAACAATCATATCGCCATATGAACTCTGATGAATAAGATTCCAAATGAAATAACATTTCCAAAACGTACGTTTACCAAGATAAAGTTTCATGTTGTGGGAATTGGTACATTTTCGTTTTTTCGGAAAAATATTTCCCTCCTGAAAAAATAAAATTGCATCTTGTTTTGTTTTTGGCAAATCCCAAAGACGAATATTCGTAGCACTAAAAATGGCGACAAAAAAGAATTGTTTTTTTTTTTGTTTTTTTTGTTTTTGTTTCGTCAGCATTCCTTATTTTACGTTTCTTAGTTTCTAAATAATGATTTTTATTGAAACTTGAAATTTTTTGATAAAAATTGTTGTCAAAAAACGTTGTTTACAAAATTAAATTTCATAAAATTATGAGGCTTATGTATACTTTTTGTTCATTTTAATTTTTGAACTAATATGATTCTTAAAACTATAGAATGTAAAGTTTAAATGGGCCTTTCATCTTATATCATTAAATTTAGTAATACTATTTCTCGGGCATTAGGTTTTAACTCTTATAAGAATATACATATTTTTTTCTGTTAATGTACAGTCAGCAAAAAAAAAAAGATATCACCCTGAATAACTTTTGTTCTAATGATCGGATTTTCACGATCTAAGTGTCAATCTTAATGGTTCCCGGGGGTGACCTCAAATATACTAATTAATTAGTGCTAACTATTAATTAAGTCACGAAATCAGACACAAAAACGTACTTTCTCTGAATAAACATGTATTTTTTTTTACATATTTGGATTCCTGACCTTCAAAATATAGGGGGTAGCCGCAATCTGGGAAATGTGGTCCCCATAGTTTGGTCAGGAGAGCGATCCAAAGTTCGTACCCCTTAATGTTAATTTCGCTTTTTGCGTTTTCAGTCATATTTTCAAAACTAATGAAGCAATTCAAAAAAAAATTGCACCCACTCATAAAACTCATTTACCCAAAGATAATTTCATGAAAAAAATAATTTTTAATATTTATTTATTATTTTTTATTATTTAATTAAAGTGAGGATGAAAAAATATTGAATTATAAGGTATGAATTTTTTTATACCATAATAATCTACATATTTTTCAATAGAAAAATCTAAAGTTTCAACTGTTTTTATTTATTAGAATCTGAAAAAAATTAAAATTAATTATTTTTAAAAAAATAATTTGGCGACAATAAAAAAATGATTAAATGGGGCGATTAATATTAAAATGTGATAAACTTGCGAGGAACTTGACTTCGCGCGCGTAGTGTAAAATTTCATTCATATTTTTTTCGCTAATAATCGTTTGCTAATCTTTTTATTTTTATTTCTTTCAAACTATAAAATACGATGTTTCTTTTTAGTCATTTAATAATTTATTTGTAATTCAGTAAAGAAATTATGAATAAAACATTTTGAATAAAAAACACTTTATTCAACGAATGTCTAGTTTTATAAAGGCGTGCATCTGATAGAATATGATTATGCACCAGATTGTGCTTACTTAATGTGATTATTTTTTAATTTGTGATTTTCTTTTTCAATAACTGATACAATTTCAATAATATACATACGTATGCATAGATTTGGAATAATATATTTATCAATTTCTTGAATATATATTTTATAATTATTAATACGAATCAGTCAACATTTCAGTCAACATTTCAGCGTAGTCAACATTTTTAATCATCTTAAAACTTCGCCCGGTGGCTGAGCGGTAGCGCTTCGCGATGTCGTTCCTCGGGCCGGGCAAGGCTGACTCAGCCTTTCATCCCTTCAGTAGGTCGATAAATAAATACCAAGCATGATTGGGAACTAAACACTGGGGGTTCCGCGTTCGGCTGACCACCTGACCGGAACATCTGCTCCTGCACTCCAGAGCCCTAGGTCCAGAAAACTGAGGTGGGCACAGTAGGCCTTGGCCCTCCATGGGCTGTCGTGCATCTGAGTTTAGAGTAGAGTTTTTTAAAACTTCTTTACATCTTATATATCGCCTTAATCTTAAAATAAATTTGTAAATTACCTGTCTGTGCGTGTTTCGCAGAATTATTTTTCTAACTTTTTTATTGAATTTTAATGCAATTTTTTTAAAATTCTATTATGTATATTTTTTTCCAATAATATACTAATCAATCATTTAAGTACTTTAATTTATGTTTTTCTTTAAAATAAAATTACTTTTTAAATTATTGCTAAGTTCTTATTGAAAGAAAACTTAGAATTATTGCCAGCTATCTGAGAATTAAATCTTGTTAAGAAATTAAAAATATTCTACTGATCACACACAATATCATTCGAAGCAGAACAGCTGACTATTTACTAAAAATACTATTGTTTACGAAAAATGAAGATAAATTATTAATTTTATTTTTTTTATTGCTTCTTATTTATTCGAGTAATGAAAAGTAAATGCGTATGTGCGCACAGGGGAAAAATTTAACAGATTGTTTTGTTTTTTAAATGAACAAAAAACTATGGGCATGCAATTTTAATTCAACATTCAAAGTTAATCTTGTGCGCTAACCCTTTTAAGTTACCCTTTTGTCTTAAAAAGTTGAAAATATTTTCTTTAAAAGTTGTTTGTATGATTTCTCAACTTTTGCACAGTTCAAAAAAATATTGCTATATCAGGAAAATGTTCGATATGCCTTGTTTTGTTAAACAACTACTAAAATAAAATAAATCCTTTTTTCGGAATTTTTTTTTCCGGTTTCTTGCAGTTTTATTTTTTATTATTATTTTTCTTCCCCCCTTTTTTATTGTTCTGTAATTTTTCCCAAGTTTTTTCTACATTTTGAACTTATTTACTTATTTTATGAGTTCTATTTACTTGCAGCTTATGCGCAATAAATAAAACTTATTATTTTTCGTAATTTTCTTCGTGTTTTTTTTTGTTTTTATTTATTATGATATATATATATATATATATATATATATATCAAAATGCTTTTAAAATGCCATATAACATTTATTAAGTTTCACAATTTTATCGAAAATAAATACCGTGATGTCTATAAAATTTTGCGATTATGCATCAGAATAGCTATCTTTTTTCAGGTCCACCTTTGCTTGATCGCTTTTTTTTTCCTTTCCTAAGAAACTCGAAGTGAGGGGCAAAAGCATTTAACCCTACAACTCTTCATAAATTTATGATAACTTATGAAAATTTGGTTTTAATTCAAAACTGTCATACAAATTACATTAAAACAGCTCTAAAAAAATAAATAATGTCAGATAAAAATTCAAAGATTCTGTAATCTTGGAGAATCAAAAATAATTTATTAATTTATTTAAATTTCCTTTTTAAAGGAGATTTAAAAAAAAAAAAAAAAAAAAAAAGCCCAGAAAGCAACGCAAAAAATTCTTTTGGTTGCTTAGCAACGAGTAGCACTATCTTTTCCCATCTTGTCATTCATTCAGTTTCTTTATGGTTGTTATGAATTATTTCCCCTTCTATGGCGAGGTAATTTGGCATATTTTTAAACCATCGCCAGATATATAAATCCTTATTGCCACCTAATTTACAACCCATTTTTTTCGAAATTTTGTCTACCCCCCCTATTTTGAAGGTCAGGAATCCAAATATGTAAAAAAAAATACATGTTTATTCAGAGAAAGTACGTTTTTGTGTCTGATTTCGTAACTTAATTAATAGTTAGCACTAATTAATTAGCATATTTGAGGTCACCCCCGGGAACCATTAAGATTGACACTTAGATCGTGAAAATCCGATCATTAGAACAAAAGTTATTCAGGGTGATATCTTTTTTTTTTTGCTGACTGTACAAATATTTTTCCGATGTGTTTTGGATATTCCTTCTCTAATAAAAAGAGATACCATTTTGTTTTCGGTTGTACAAGAAAGAAGATCAAGCATTTTTCTTTTTTAAATTTGATAAGCCACATTAAAGAAGGAACGTTGCAATGCTACACGCTACATTAACGACGTCTCCAGAGTAACTGAATGACGGTTCATATAGAAATCGCAGGTAAGCGTCTCATACAACAACGCCCCCTATAGTTCGTTGCGATCGCGAATAATAACACGAAATTACAAATTCTATTCAACGACTCTTTTTCCTGCTCCCTATTAAATTATATGTGTATCAAAACAAACTAAAAAAATATTTACAGAAAAACAATAGTTTTATGACTTTTATTATTTTTATGCTTGTAAGAACCAAAACAATATGGAAATGAATGAGGGAAAACTGGATCCTACCACGTGATTAAAAATGTAGCTTTAAACGTTTAACGCTTTCTTGTTGGAAGTCGCATAAGAAGTAGAATTTTTCCCACTCAATAAAAAATTTATTAAAAAAACAATTGAAATTGGACCGAATTGTGAATCTAAACCATTCTCGAATCCTTCTGAAGGTACGAAGGTACACAGAAAATACACACGCACAGAAGAAATATATATATATATATATATATATATATAGTCAAACCCCGCTATAGTGCACACGGTTTATAGTGAACTCCCGGATATAGTGAACCAAAAACGTGAGGAAGTTGGATATAATCAACTTTTTTCTGCATTCGACTGATTTTTTTCTTCATTTTTTTTTGTAATAAGTTTGAAATTTCTATTTCAAAATAAATACATATACCAGTGTTTAAAACCATCTATAGAGAGGAATGTAGCGATAAGCATTTTTTCTTGTTTGCTTGTTTTATTTCACTTTCCAATCCCTAAACAAACCAAGCAGATGCTTCCAACCCAGGTAGATGGTGCACCTATAAGGTGTCAGTGGGATCAATATGCATTTTCTGTCAGAGGGAATGAGTAATTATTCATAATTGGTCAAAAGGTTGGACACTAATATGTGTTAATAAGGCCCTCATTTCAACTCCTCTTTGCTCTCAGTTCAGTTAAAAAAAACTGCAAACAAGTGTCTCAAATTTAACTATGGTGACCAGTAAACGTAAAACGTTCTCCATTGATGATAAACAATTTACATAATCAGAAAAATTGAAAATGGATGCAATCAAGTTGATATTTGCAGGGAATATGAACTATCCAAATGTGTAGTTTGTAACAAATGAAAAAATAGGCAATTAATTATTTCTGCTCATGAAAAAAATTTCGATGGCAGAAAAAAGTTGAGAAAAGCGGATCACAAGGATGTTGAAGAAGCATTACTGAAGTGGTTCACCATTCGAAGAAGCCGCAATCTTCCAGTATCTGGACAAATGTCCATGAATTTGCTAAGCGATTTTGAGAGGCAACTTTTATGTGCTCGAATGGCAGATTAGACAGGTTTAAATAGCGGAATAACAGAAATTCAAGAAAAATTATCTGAGAGTCAGGAAGTGTTTTCATATCTGATTTTAAGGATTGCTCATCACCTAAAAAATACTAATTTTTTTTTCCACGCAAGACGAAAGTAATGAAAAATAACACATCTTTTACTACTACATAATATTTTTAAGTCATTTATTTGAATGATGTGTAATAAAAGGGAGGAGTTTGAGAATCATTAGTTAAATTGCCTGCGTAACGGATATAGTGAACCCCCGGTTATAGTGAACCAAAATGTCGGTCCCTTGAAGGTTCACTATAGCGGGGTTTGACTATATTATATATATATATATATGAAAAGAGAAAAACAGAAAATCGTTAGTATACTGAATTGTCATCATAACTTAACTTTATCTATGAAATCAACATCAGTAGCAGACACTAAATACTATTTTTAACAATACAATATTTGTGTCTTAACATATTGTTGACCGGCCACAAGTTAACTCTTTTCATGTCCACAAACATTGTTGACCGAAGATGAATTAACTCATCATTGCACTTGAATTATCTATATCAATTTATGAAACCGAGGGCGATATAGAATACTGCAAAAGCTTTGCGCATCTTGTCCAAAGTTTAATTTCGTTTCATTCGGTATAAACAAAATTTTTTGGAGTTTATTTCGAATGTTTTATTTCATTTCCATATTCTAATACAAAGTAACAGCTGGAGTTATGACATAGTTTCTGCGCAAAGTTGCCGTTTAACTAAGCGTTAATGAAAAATAAAACTAACGTCGAAGTTTAAAATATTGGAAAGTAAATCACGTATTTAAATGTCTTAACGATGTTGAAGCAATAATGTATTTTGTGTGTGTTTTGTGTTTGTATGGCATGAAGTGGGAGCAATTTTCTTTAACATTAGACTTTGACAGTTCCTGATCAACTTTTTTGCTAGATTGTCAAACTTTTCGATAAATAATGTCATCGAATATTCTTGCATTAAGCCACAAAGCTGAAAAATACTTTGAAAAATAATAATTTGTAAATAATCACATTGTCAAATGAAAAAAAAAATACTTCTCTTATTTGCGAAATGTTTATTATTAAACCAGAAATCACAATCTACGTATGTATTTGAGATTGAATATTTATCTGATTCCAGGTCTAATCTAATTAAAGTTCCAAGGTGAAATACATACCCTGCCCCAAGCTGAAACAAGCCACGAACCCTTACAAGCTTCTAACGAGCAATTTTGCCTGTTCGTAAACTTTTTAGACGCATCACACTTAACTTCATCCACTTTTATAACTGTATTATTTTTCCAAGCTCCACAAAATACGTTGCGGCTCTGCACACCAATTCCGCACTTACCAGAACACTAGAGTATAAGATGGAAAAACCAAGTAAATATTAAAAACTGAGTATAATTAGAAGGCAATATTACTCACGGTACATGAATAAAAAGTTTGTATTTCTTTACTTTTGAAAGTGCCTGTTTTACATTGCTGTTTATGAATTTATGTAATTTATGAAGATAAATATACAATTTTTTATTTTATAACTCTCGTTGAACATTGGATACAATTGTGAGTTAACGACTGTCTATGTTCAACTATGCGTAATTTTGAGCCAAATCCTGAAAACAAGGGAACTCTAGAACAAGTATCGGGAGAAATTTTGCCTTCGTGAAGTCTTTTTTGATGGAACTAACATGCATTTGCGTTACATGGAAAGTAAAACAGCGAAAACACCTTCTATGGTTAGCCAGACGGCAAAGGGACTGGAACCACTACGACTACTACCATAATATGACTGAGTAGTATCCGGTCCCTGAGTATCCGGGCGATGCGAGCCGGATGCGAAATTTTTATCACCAAGCCATTGCTGGAATTCAAACCCGGGTTGCCTGATTGGGAGGCGAGATTTCTACCTCCTGAGCCGCCGTGACTCAAGATAAACATATGCACTTTACCACTTTATCTTTTTTAAAGCCTCATTCGACACAGCATGTACTTTTTGGGATCTGTGATTGAAACAGACATTCAATTTAATTAATAGTTAGCATCGCAAGTCTTCTAAAAAGTAAAGAAAGCATTGTTTGGGATAAAGCAGAAAAACAATATCTTTGTGAAGAGGGTCTAGCTTGATGCTGACGGTGACTATTAAGTAAATGTATAATAATGGTAATAATGACAGTCTTATTATTTCACGTAAAACTACTTGTAATACAATATTCGTGTTATGAAATTACGATTAAAAAGTGACACATAAAGTATTAAAGGCCTTCACGTTAAAGTCCGCCATTATTGAAATAAAGAATGTTTCAGACAGTCTAATGTCCAAAATCAAACTTTCACCTATAAAATATAACTACCCAAAATTGCATGCTTTTTTCATTAAAAGCACAATTATTTAAGAACAAGAATTATAAAGGTGAATCAAAACAAAATTAACTGTATTAAAGCATTTATATGAAATATTTAATGCAAATCTGCTACCAAAGATAATTAACAGATGATTTACAACGTGATAAAAGCTAAAAATATTTAACTCCAGTTCTTACTTTATTAATAAAATTCAAAACGCATTATGTAATGAAATGATCTATGATAGTAATATTGTGTTTTTTCACAAATGATGAACACAAAAACTGACTCGAATTGCTTCAGTTGAAAAGGCAAATCAGCCGAAAATTTCTCAGCCAAATCAATGAGACAAACATCTGTTCAAAGAAATAAAGTTAAAAAACAACAGTTTAAAAGCAAACAGTAGTCATTTTAAGGGAAAGTCATCAATTAAATAATAAATTAAACGTTTGAAATATCAAAATACTGTAAAGAAAATATCGAACAGAACATAAACGAAGCAAATATAGAAAACATCACGAATTTATAAATCGTATACATAGTACGAAAACGTTTAAAAATTATAATGTATTACGCTCATCATCGAGTTCACGGAAATTTGATTAAGTTACCTTTGACCAGTGTGTAAAGGTCCACTCAGGGCATTTAATATCGACATTACATTCTCTCTTGGGTGGTGGTTTTTGTGAATGACACTCCTCCTCAGGCACAAAGTGTCCTTCGTTAGTGTGTCGACAGTAGACGAGACGATGCTGGTAGCCACCTCCACAAGAATTGCTACAAGGACCCCATTCTTCTATTTTCCAGCTGAAACAATAAAAAAAATTCAATAAAATCAATTTCACGCGTTAAAAAACAAAGTTTAACACGAATTACGACTTTTGCGTTTAGAGAAGTTATTCCAGGTCTTAAAAGTCATTTCATGGGGTTGACAGGAAAGAGCGAGAAATTGTCCTCATTCTCTAATCTAAATAACTTGCTAAAAGGGAGAAGAAAAGAAAAAGAGAAGAAAAGAAAAATGATGCATCCAACTCGAAATATAAAACCAAAAAAAAAGAAAAAATTTGCTAGAGAAATTTACTATATCATATTACTTTGAAATAAGAAAAAGATTCGGCATTAAATGAAGAAAAAGCTGTTCCATTAAGTTTAAACTTTTAAAGCTTTTTAGAATGACCAGTAATTAAGTTGTAAGTTAAGAATAAAATAAGTTGTAAAACAAAAAACAATAAAACACTGACCTGTGAGAGCAAGGTTGTGTGTTGCAAGAGCCATTTACAGATGGTCTTAGTGCTGGATCACACAAATTATTTTCAACGACATTTCTTGTACTGTTAATACAACTCACTGATCTGTTCTGCACTCCTTAAAATATAGAATTTATGCAAGTTATGAAATACCAATTTGTCCTAAATTAAAACCAAAAAATATAAATCGGTTACTAATGTCAAGTGATATAGTTTAGCCTCTGGCTAGGACATCTTTATTTCAATCCTATTTTATTCAAACAACAACCAATATAATACTGTTGATTGAAGAACTTAAAGAAATAGCGGTAATATATTTCTTATTGCTCGCATTTTTCAATTCATATGATAAATATATATCAGATATTTGGAGAAAAAAAAACTTATAAACAAACAAGTTATGAGCAACGTAAAGCAAAATTATTGTCATTATTAGACAAACTTTCCGCGAAATCAAACGCGAGAAATTTACAAAAAAATGATTTTGTGAAAAGGTACACTGTAAAAAGTGTGTGGCATTCCGAATTTTTAGCAAAGAAAAATATGAGATAACATTTTAAATTAACATCAAATCGAGCGCTTATATACATTTTGGTGGGAGCAGTTAAATCTAAATATCAAACACACGCGTGTATACACAATTCATGATGCCTTCTGAAAGCACTAATTATGGCGTATTTTGGATATAAGATAGTTTACAACACAGCACAGAACGGCCTGAGTTTGTTGCTATTTTGCATACTGTTATACATCTGCAGAAACAAAAATTTGCCATTATAAAACTTGTTCATATTTTTAGTTTTGTAATAAGAATGATAATATTTTATGTTTTACTAGGGGGCTATGCCCCCTGTTCGCTGCCGCTCACCAACCCCGATTATTGCTTCGCAATAATTGTCTTTTCTTGGCAGAAAGCAGTTTTTCTACTAAAGTTAAAATTATTCACTTAACATCTATGTACTAAAAGGAATACTGTTTGTTTACTCTTGTGCCTCTACTTCCCACGTCCAAATATTACTATCTATTAGTATTATAAACATTTAGATCTCTTGGTGAACGGAAGTGATTTTTCGAAGTAATCATTTTTTAAAATAAGATTTATATTTTTGCAACATTATATAGTTCAAACAAATTTGATGAGTTCACAACCATAATTTAATATTCTCGCTAATAATAGCAGTACTGGAAAATAAGTTTAAATTTGGGATACAAAAATATTTAAAGGAAAACAATACCTTTACGACTGTTGTTAATTTTATGCTGATGACAACCAAAACAATACGGAAATGAATGAGGGAAAACTGGATCATACCACGTGATTTTCCGGCCAATAAAAATGCTCCAACAACAATAGAAAACGGTGTCAGACCATTATGATTTTATGTTATATAGAGAAATATCAAGGGCCTGCGCTAAGATTTTCAAATTAATAGCCAGTAAATTAGCCAAATATTAAAAGTATTCGCCAATTTTCCAAAGTCGTCGCTAAATACAAATCTTAACAATTTCTTAAGATTAATTCTTTTCTCATAGAAAGTTGTATGGCAGTTTGACTCAAGCTTATATTATTTAGAACCAATTGTTATTGGTTTATGCGGCGCATCAACCGAAAATTACTGTAATCGAATAGAAATACTGATTTGTTTAAAAAAATCATTTTGACGTAAGTTTAATTTCTTTCCAAAGGAAAAATAATTCTCCAATACTTTATCCATAACACAATTTTATTCGCCAAATTTACGATTTTATCACCTTTGGAGAGGTGGCGAATGCTTAGTACAGTGCCTGCATATCTGTCACCTGTTTTAAACAATTTTATAAGATTTAATTTATATCAACTTCTATTAAGCCGAACTCGAATTCGTCTCAATATTATTTCTGTGCTATACGTCTGCTTAACTTACACTTATTTTAAGAATTTATGTATGTGCACACTAAACTAAATGTTTTTACATTAAATTGCATTGAAAAAATTGTGTAAATTCGTAGGTATATCATATCTTGTAATCTTAAATTTTTGTGTTAGTGATCACAAAAATGGGGAACAGCTACTTACACCAAAAACAGAGAAAAAGAACATTCTTGGTATTTTACTATAACAAATGTGGAAGGAATTACATATGGTATTCAATTACACCACCTTTCATATAGAGTAGTTATCATTTTTCTGGTGTTAAAAAGAACAGAATTTTTTTTTACTGAGTGGTAAGTGCCAATCTTGGTCGAACTTATTTATTTATTGACTAACAAAAGTAAGGATATTTAAATATTAGTCTATGGTTTTTTAATTGGTCAGTAATTGAAACTACTGTGCAAACGATTTTGTTTTATAGTTGCCACCATTTTTAGTATTAAGAGGCACTAACATTTTTTGCAGAGTAGTAAGTGCCAATTTTTGTCGAACACGTTATTTATTTATTGACAAACAAGCTTAAGAAAGACATTTGAATATTAGTCCACTGGTAAGAATCTGAAGCTACACTGTAATAAATTTTCACGAACACTACCACAATTTTTGGTGTTAAGGTAAACAATTAGCTTATTGTGCTAAGGTTCTTGTTGCCAATTCTAAAAGAAATTTAATTTAATTTTGTTGTTTAATGCTATTAAGCAATATATTTGTACAAAGGTCTCCGTGCGTATGGGAGTATTAGTTTAAGTAATAACATGAATTTTACATAGTGAGTTATAAACTATCCTATGGAGTTATAATGATGCATGAGACTGTTTCCACAATAATTGGTTGAAGCTGTAGTCGTGAGACTTATATGTTCTTTTGGGAGGAGATCATATTAGTTAGAGTTGTGATATCATAAGACAGCTAGTGAAAGTTAGGTGAAAGTATCAGTGTTTGATACTTTCACCTAAGTATCATCAGATCAGGTGAAAGTATCATCAGATAACACAGCTTATTAACAATGTTCATCATTGTTAGAGTTCCTAATATAAGACTTCATTAAAGAGTTATAACATACGGATAACATTCTCTGATTGGAAGAGAACCAAAACTTATTGAAATTGAACAAAATAAACATTTTCTCATAGACTTGACATAGAAGGATAAACAAAGTATTATTTTCTGGAAGAATCTCAAAATTAAACCTGAAATTATAATTAAAATTATAGTTTTATTTCGTGGATATTACGTTTATTTAAATAGTATATATATAGGTTGCATTTATCTACATGGTGCTTATTTGTAAATTTTTTTTTACCAAATTATTATATATTTGTTCAAACTTTAATTATTTCATAGAGAAAAATTACTGTATTCAAATAGAGGGACCAACTTAAATTTTTGTATTAATTATTATTAATTATAATTTTTGATTAATATTATCTTGTATTTTCTCATAAAAATCACTTAAAAAAATTTTCTTCCACAATTTTTTTTCATATTGATAAATATCAATTGTTATATCACTGACACTTTGTTGTATCACTTTCGGATTATTTAACATTTCATTGAAATTATCACTTTAAATTATTTAATAACATTTTTTTTAATAAACAACAAATAATTGTGCCAAACGCTGTATGTCCGAAAATTTCTTACCTCCACCACATGGCTGTGAACATTCGCCAAAATCTCCTAATGTCCAGTTGTAGGAAACAGTAAAGGGTACTTTTGTTGTAGCAGCTATTGTATTGTTGCGGTTCATCTCGACATTACATTCTCTCTTAAATGGTGGTTTGGGTGAGTAACACTCCTTCTCAGGTACAAATTGTCCTTCCTTAGAATGTTTACAGAAAACGAGTCGTAACTGGGTACCACCAACACAAGTTCTCCATTTTCCAGCATGCCAGCTATAAAATAATAAAAAAAAAAGTAATATCAATTGCATCGTTAAAAAAAACAGGGCTTTAAAAGAATTATGGTTTTTAAGTTTATGAGAGTAACTAATCAATTAACCTCCTCACCCATTTTTGGGCAATCGTAGTTGATAAAAGTAAATCAAGCAGCTGTGGCTCAGGGGATAAAGCGTTCAATTCTCAATGGAGGTGGACCCAGTTTTGATTTCCAGCTGTAGGTGATTAATACGAATTCTACTTCAGGCTCGCGTTGATCACAGTGCTGACGTAAACTAATCCAACTTTGCAGACGGATCAAGGGCTAGAAACATCTTGTTTTAGGGCTAAAAATTCAAGGTTTTCTCCCCATAAGTAAATTAAATAGTGGGTAAGTAACATCAAAACAGCTCTCCTTGAAGATTAGTTAGTCTCAATGCTTGATCCAGAAGTTTCTTTATCTTCTGGGTCGGATTCAAAATTAAAAGGCTATATTGAACATTGATAGTCGTAAACTCAGAATCTGGTCAGCTGTTTAAAGCCGGATATTAAATAAAATATAAAAGTAAATCATTTTTTTTTTACAGTTATCCAAACAAATGGGGAAAAAACATTCCATCTTCCAAACACATACATTTCGGTTTACGCAAGAATTGCTCTTTAGTCCTCGTGAAATCCTGACAATGTTTTAAATTAAAAAGCTACACTTAGCATTCGAAGAATAATTATTTCGATTATCATATACTAGCCACTAATTAATAAGAACATGGGAGAAGGTTTTTCTAATTTGTTTACTTCATCAAGTTTTTATTAGTTTGGATAGTTATGGATTTATTAATTTCCATATTTCATGCAGTAGTTTTGTCATCACATTAATAAGAGATCCCAGGTTCACACCAAACACTAACCATCAACCTTTTTTGGTGAGTATATTACTCTTTCGAGTGTGTTTTGGTCATTCATTCTTGTTCAACCAATACTAAATCTCATAAATTAACGAAGTTATACATTATTGCAGCTTGTTTACTTAAAAATTAGTAAATTAAATTCATTATAGTAATAATAAAAACAATTGGTAATAAAATCCCTTAGCAATAAAAATGTCGTTTTTAACAACAGTTAAAAACGACATATATAGTTAATTTAATATTAAGCATTGAATTAAAAGAAAATAATTCGAAAAAGAAGAGGCACTGACCTGTTCTGGCAAGGTTGTGTGTTGCAAGAGCCATTGACAGATGGTCTTAATGTCGGATCACACAAATTATCTTCTACGGCATTTCCTGCGCTGTCTATACAACTCACTGTTCTGTATTGCACACCTTAAAATAAATAATTTATATAAGTTGTCAAATACCCGTTTGACCTAAATTATAAGAGTGAAAAATAACAACATTTAGCCACTAAGGATTGACAAATTTATGGCGTATACTTTCAAGTACAGTGATTGTTAAAGTAAGGATGTTGATGATACTTACATTTTCAGACCGTTAACTCAAGATAACTTTATTTTCGTTGAACAAAGGTTAAGAAAAGATGGAAAATATTTGTATCTTGTGATAACTAGTAGGATTTTCCCCTCCCCAGACTGTTTTGCTACGTAATAATGTATTGAATTCTCAGCTAACAAGTCCACTTTTTTCCCTCTAATGATCACAAGGTGTCTATTTGTACTAAAACTAGATAAATCACTTTCTCTTCATATCACTTGTCGTTTTCAAGACAAAAATGATAACTCTGCAGTCTTCAATTTGATCGTGCTGAAAACGTGCTGATATGAATTATACTTTTCTAATATTTATAAAAAAAGTATTGGTTACTTTTGCTTATTTGGTACACATTTATAATATTAGTTTCCAAAGTTTGAATTTGTTACATTTGTTTTCGGGGTATATATTTGTAACATCAATTTAAAGTGTTCGTATTTGTTACATTTGCTTAAACAGCAATAATTTAATCAGAAATATTTATCGACGTCTGAAAAAAGAAGCAAAATTTAATTTTGTGTTAATAAATGCCTCGTAAATAATGCCTCAATATGAATTCCTCATTCCACTTAAATTCTAATTTCATAAAATTAGCTAAGTTTTCTTGTTATAGCTATTGCATGTTTTACAGGACGCATTTTAATATTATTTAAGGCACGTTTTGAGATTTTAGTTTTTTTCTGTTGTAGGGATTATTTTGCCTACTTTAGCATATCTAAGCATTAAGTACAAAATTTTTATTTTTGGTACATATTTAAACTGATTAAAAGCACTCTTAAGGTAAAAGAACTAATTAATAATCATCTTGAGCATCTGAAAATCTAATCATCATATAGAATTTTGTGAATATTATGTTTTTTTATATAGTTTATGTAATTTATATTTATTTACATGGTACACAATTCTAACATTTGTTTTCCAAATTCGTATTTATTACATTTGAATTATTTGATAGAAAACAAATTATACCTATTCAGAATGACCAATTTCAATATCATTATAATTATAATTTTAGATTAGTGTTATTTTGTATTTTTTATTTGCCCACATAAATTATTTAAATAAATTTTTTCTTTCACTTACTTTCTAATATTGATTCATATTATTTGTTATATCCTTAAAATTTTTAAATTTAAATTAAATCACTTAATTTTTTAAAATTTAATTAAAAAAATTTCTGACAAGCAACAAATTCATGTTGGGAAATTTCATACCTCCACCACATGGCTGAGAGCATTCGCCAAAATCCCCTAATGTCCAGTTGTAGAAAACAGGAAAGGATATTTTTGTTGTAGCAGCTATTGAATTGTTGCAGTTGATCTCGACATTACATTCTCTCTTATTCGGTGGTTTTGGTAAGTAACACTCCTCTTCAGGTACAGATATTCTTTCCTCAGTTTGTTGACAGAAAACGAGGCGGAACTGGGTTCCATTGGCACAAGAATGGCTACAAGGACTCCAATCTCCTTCATACCAACTAAAACAATAAAAAAAATTTTCTTAAAAAAAGGTTTTAAGCGAATTATGTTTTTTAATTTTATGACAGTGATCTATCAATTTATCACCTCCCCAAATTTTGGCTATTTAGGAAATAATTTAAAAATGTAAATTATATTTTTTATGGCTTACCAAAAATCATTCCTTCTTCTAAAGCATATGAATTTGGTTTACCTTAGCACATGCTTTGTCCTTGTAAATACGGGCACTGTTTTAAAATGAGTCGTAATTAATATTTTAAGAATAATATCTAGTTTAGTACGTTAGTTACTAATTTTCTTATAAAATTGGCCCATGAGGTAAAGTTTTTTCTTATTTGCGGTTTTCTTTATGTTTTTTTTAGTTTTGATAGAGAAGGATGCATAATTTGTTTTTATCTTAGTAGAGCAGACATGGAGTAAATTTGTCTTTGTATTATTAAGTATAAAAACAGCACTGTCATGACATATTTTTAAATAAAAGACTTAGTTTCTTGCGATTGGGTTTAACATATTTACTTACTGTTATCCTAAACTTTCTTTAATATATTAGGCGCTCCAGTACGAAATTTGAAGGTAAAAGACGCAAAAGTGGTTGATAGCTTAGAGATAAAGAGCTATAAGGATAAAGGAAAAAGTATGCATCCTTATTTTCTCTATACTTTTTGCAAAAGATGAAACCATTGAAGACGAAAGTCAATGAATGCCACTTTTACAGTATTTTCGGAATTAAATTGTTTCCTATTAAAAAGTTGTCGAAATTTAGAGAAAAAAATGGATGTCAAAGAGGGCTAGGACTAGTGAGTACGGGAAGGATAATGTTTCAATGCCTATAATTTTGCAATAGTGATTTGTGCTAAGTGCGGTTTGACAATGCAAGACAGGACATTTACTGTTAACCAATTTACCACTATGTATACCAGCATACTATTATACCAGCAATAAATTGCAACACCAGTACTAGTGCTACAAACACTGACCATCAACTGCTTTGGGTAATATTTACTTTTTTAGTGTGCTTTTGAATGATTCATCCCTGTTTAACCCACTCTACAGTAAACTAACACAGAAGCCAAATACACTATTAGTCTTTTACGTGATCTACGATGCTGTAGTTCCACGTAGGAACTCAGAGTTCATAACAGTCAGAATGTCCTACCATTCCCTTTTCAATAATTTTAAGAACTGTTTTCAATATTATTTAGATTTTACAATGTTTTTTTTAAGCAAGTGAGATATTAAACTTTTCAACAAAGGAAAAAGAAGAGCAAAATATTGAGCCGAAGTCAAACAGTAAATTGTTAAAGTTGACATATTCAGTTTATCCTTGACTCCCTAATATTTACTGAAGCATCCGCTTCTAACTGTGTCCTGACGATCATCGAAAACGTGTTTGGAGACGCACAGGGCAGAGGGGGGGATCCTGCCTTCACTATCGCACGCCACACCGGCCCTCAACAAGGCATTATGGTCTAGGGTGCCATTTTCTTTGACAGCCGGACCCCTTTGGTCGTCATTAGAGGTACACTTGCTGCACAGCGGTGCGTCGACGACATCCTAAGACCTATTTTGCTACCGTTCCTTTTGCAGAGCCCTGGGCTGGTTTTTCAGCAGGACAATGCCAGACCACATACGGCACGTGTTGCTATGAGCTGCCTGCAAGCTTGTCAAACTCTTCCTTGGCCTGCCAGATCACCAGATCTCTCTCCCATCGAGCATGTTTGGGATATGATGGGAAGGCGATTGCATCTGGCACGGAATGCTGATAACCTCGTTTGACAATTGGATCGAATTTGGCAGGAAATACCGCAAGAGAACATCCGTGAGCTTTATCGGTCTATGCTAAGCCGTGTGCAGCTTGTATCCAGGCTAGAGGCGGGTCAACACCTTATTGAACTTGTTGCTGTAACTCTGCAATAAATTATTAAATTGTTCTGAAATTTTAATCATTTACTATTCTGTGCATTTTCTTACTATCCACCAATTTTCGTTTCAATCGAACAACTCCTTCTTGGTGCGTCGATTTTTTTGTTATAGAGTGTAGTTTCCAAATTTTAAATAGTGCGTTCTGAGGAGATATTTAAAGCTTAATTTTCGCCTTGTTTTAGCGTTGTCATTGTTATATACTAAACTGTAGACGATTCTGTTTAGGCGAATGCAAACTGCTGCTCCATTTTACTCGTGAAGGAAATTTGTCTTAAAGTTTAGAGTTTGACAGGACGTTTAGAGAAATTAATTTTAAAAGTATTGTTTTATATATTAAAAAGTTAGCAAATATATGAATATATAAAACAATACTTATTAAATATATGAATATGAAACAATAGTTAGCAAATATATGAATATAATATTCTAATATATGAAATGGGGCATTCCACTGGCATTTATTTTGTATTGAATTGCAACTAATTCAAACGATACGCTTGACATTTAGTAATTGAAAAAAAATAGTACAAAAAGTAGAAAATAATGCTGAACAAAAATCATTAATTTAATATTAAGCATTAAATAATAAAATAAATAAATAAGTGTTTGATAAAGAAGATACTATGAAACATAGACCTGTTAGCTCAAGGTTGCGTGTTGCTAGATCCACTGACAATTAGTTAAAATTTTCCACTCTTGTTAGCACAACAAGTATAGTTAATTTAACATTAAATTTAAAAAAAAGAGGCATTCAAAAAAGAAGAGGCTATGAAACACTGACCTGCTCAGGCAAGGTTGTGTGTTGCAAGAGTCATTGGTAGATGGTTTTAATGTCGGATCACATAAATTATCTTCTACAACATTTCCTGTGCTGTTTATACAACTCACTGATCTATTCTGCACACCTTAAAATATAGAATTTATAATAGTTTTCAAATGTCTATTTGACCAAAATTATAATGGTGGGAAAATAGCAAGCTTAAGTCAATAAAGATTGAAAGATGCATTCTTTTAACCAAAATCATTCTTGGAGTCCGGATTTCGATAATATTTACTGTTTTAGACCATTATCACATTAAACTAATTTTTACGATTAGAAAAAAATCTTATCAATCATTGTTCTTAAGAAATCTTCAGAACAATGGTTCTTTCTCCCTCCTACTTATCCGTCACGTGGCAAAATAGGAGTTTCCGCACAAATAAATACAGTATTAATGTCCACAAGGTGTCATGCGTACCAAAGAAGTGATGCTCTAAAACTCGATAATATCTTTCTCTCCCCCTATATCGCTTTTATTTTCCAAGGTAGAAAATACAGTTTTCCCCCAATCTGCATTGCAAGTGATTTCCTCTTGTACCACATAGTCACCTTACTGCACCTGTACTCTGTTGCAAGTTAAGAAAAAACCATTATCTCTATGGAGAGAGCCTGTTTGCATCGAAGGTCGGCGCCTGTTGCCTACTCTTGAAACGACGTTGCACAACGTCTTTTTTGCTTGTTTTCATATTAATAATATTAACAGTTATTAACAATAATCGGATCAAGTAACAGGGATTAATAAAAAAATTTTATCTAAAAATTGTAACGAATATACGTCTTTCGGTTCGCAGTTAAGGACATTGATGAAATAATAATAAATGTTTCTTGCAGACGATTTTCTTCTTCAGCGACACAAAAGTAAAACCCTTTATCTCATATTTGATTTGCAAAGAGTATGTCAGCATACTGACGCTCCCTTTTTAATGGTCTAATCAAGACCATTGATCTTGCAACTTCATATAGTTGTTTCTTTTTCAGAACTGAATGATCTTTATTTTAACTAAATATGTCGCCAAGTCTAGGGTTCCAGTTAGGTTAATAAACTATAACCTTTTTTAATAATTCTATGATATATATATCTATCGCAAAAGATAGCTCGAATTAAATTTCTGCCAGACGTGTTTAACTTTGAAAAGCTTTTTATTACTTTTGGAGGGATATTTGTATAATTTGATAACGAAATAAAAATGGAAATAAATACAGTCGCGGGTAATTACTTAAAACCTATAACGCAATGGTCTTTTCTCAACTTGCAACGGAATATAGAACACTTTCATGACTACTAGCAGAGTTAACAACGTAGTGGTAAATGCCAACTGAGCTCATATTTGATTTCACAAAAACGTTGATTAAGCAAGAAAAGAAAATATTAAAACAGCACATAAACAACATATAAAATTCATAATCAATGAATATAATCAGATCCACTCTACTTAACAAAACACAGGATTCTTATTAACCTTATACCTTGTTCTATCTATTTACCCATATCTTGGTCTATCTATGTCTATACATGCACATGTTACTATAAAAACTCGAAGTCTGGTAAATTCTAATTTTTACCTATAAAACCCGGAATTTATCAAAGTGGTTTGGTAACTCCTAAGTTTTACCACAAAGGCTTGTTAAAACCGAAATGAAATTAGATTGAAGCATACTCAGGATTTTTTCCCGGTAAAAGCTAGATTTTATCTGTAAGAGGATTTACCAGACTTCGGGTCTTTATCGTAACACTTACATTGAGCAACTAATCAGAACGCTTGCATAACGGGAGAAAGAAATACTTACAGCAAAACAGCACTTACAATTGATTTTTAATTTATTTTTCAATGTTTGAAATTAACTTTAGAATAAATAAATAATCAGACCAGACAATTAAAAAATAAAACACCTTGTCTTTTCAAAATACGAAAGAAACTTAAACCATTCTACCAGAATAACTTTTGTTTTTTCCCCTGTTTCAGTGTATTTTCGAACTTAGGATTTCTGACTCACCAACTTGTAGTCAAACAACAACCATTGCTGCAGCTGATGAAAAGTTAAGAGTGTGGTTGCGGATTTTAGTATCATCTTATTCGTAAATTAAATCATATTTTTTCTCATATTTCTAATAACCCATTGTTTAATTTATTTATGTGGAAGATATTTATAACATCAATTTACATGGTTTATTTGTGTCCCATTTGTTGAAACAGTAACTAACTTAATTAAAAATAATTATTGATGTCCGGATGGAAAAATAAAATTAAGTTTTTGAATTAATGAATGCCTCATATAAAGTGGCTTAATTTTTTTCCTCTTCATTTTTGAACTTTCTAATTTTTTTGTTATATTTATTAAGCATTTTAAAGGACAAAGTCTCTTAATCATAGTCATTGTCACGGCCCGAATTGGATGATATTTGAATACATTGTTTACATCATTTGAATACATTGATAGTTTAGAAAATTTTTGAGACTCGGCGAGTACTTACATTTTGTATTTTATTTTTTTGTATTATTATTTATTTTGTAGCAATCATGCGTATTGTTGAAGTGTAAAATTTTCATATTCGATACGTATTTAAGCTGATTAATAGCATATTTATGGTTATCAAGACATTAAATTTGCATATCCAAAACGTGAAAATCTGTCCCTCGAATCAAAAATTACAGATGTTTCGATTTCGAGGATCTACTGTTTGTCTAAGATAGGCACTCTTCTAGACATTCGTCTGGAGCTGTGGTAACGAGGTATGATTATTTCAAGTAGGGGTGCGGGGTCCCTCTTAAAGACTGGTTTCGGCGAGAGAAAAGGAGACCTCTTCATCGAAGCTACCCTCCCTAAAATGCCCTCTTCTTGTTTCCATAGCGCCAGACTGCCGGAGACATTGTGTCGGGAAGAGTACCTATCTTAAACAAACAGTAAATTTGTTTATATTGTAAGTATTGGCTACATGTTTAGAGAGATCTAATTTACACATTAATTACTAGAACAAAAATTTATGATAACACATTAAATAATTAAATAAAATAATTTTTGATGTTCAAAATGGCAAAATTATTGAAACTTTTTTATTATGAATGTCATGTAAAAATTGTCTCAACTAATTTCAATTTCTCACTTAGTTTCTTACTTCTTGGTATAGTCTAATATTATTTGCATATCATTAACATTTTCGAAGATAAATTCCAAAAATTTAGTTTATTTGAAGACAAGATTTACAAATAAATGAGACAAATAATTTCTGTTGAAAAATTCCTACCTCCACCACATGGCTGAGAGCATTCATCAAAATCCCCTAATATCCAGGTGAAGGAATCAGGAAAAGATGTTTCGGTTGTTGCAGGTATTGAATGGTTGACGCCAAAATTATTTCCCTGGTTGAGTAATCAAAAGAAATTATGAAAGCTTTGTTAATCAGTTTAGAACCAACTACAATTTTTTTTTATCTGATTTATCTCATATTTTTAGTAACAATACTTATTTTTTTACTATTTCTTCACATAAATATTAAAGAATGCAGAAAGTTTTTTGAACAATCCATCGCGAAGAAAGGGGTGGTGCGTGAATTCGCCACTTGCAGTGCAATGTAGGACAATTTAGAACACACAATCCGTCGTGGCGCTACCTTATTGCGATTACATCTCGTTATGGCTACGATTTGCCGTGGCATCAATTTGTACCGAGAAAACTGCATCGTGGGTATATCTATTCCTACACTAGGCACAACTTGACGCGTTATGAGAGAAAAACCTATATTTTTGAAAAAAAATTATTATGTTTATTATAAGAAGATTTTAAAAACTTAAAAAAAATAATAAAATGAAGTAAACTAATTTGTATAATTAGGGAAAAAAATATAAAAAATCAAAATTATCAGTTCAAATTATCAAAATATTCGTTCAAAATTATTCGTTGAATGAATGTAATGGTGCAAAAATTGCAGTTATGTTCGATCCACCCATTTTGTAGTTTTATACGTTCAACGGTGGATCAGTTTTCTGACTTTTGGATCTCGCTCTAAGATGTTTTGACGCCATTGTTCAAAAACAGAGAAAAAATTTTGAACTTTAAGAAAAAAGTGAAGATGTTTTTTTTCGTAATAAATCAACAATTTTGTGTTGAATTAAAATTTTTTGAGTGTTTTTCTTTTTAATACACGATATTTTCCAACGTTACTCAGCAGACATTTTTATTGTAACTGTTTCATGAAAATTAAAATTAATATACGTTTAGAAAATGAGAATTCGATTGGCCCTTTTTCAGCAGAACAACTAAACCAGATTCGATTAGAATGCTCCTCAACTTACTAAAAAGCGTGAATTGTATTTTATTATTATTTAAGATTTTAACTTTTTTTAAATGCAGTTTGTTTTTGTATGAAGCACAAATGAACTAATTGAGTGACTTTTGATCTAATGATAAGATTGTCACGTACTTAAACTTAATCTTAGTGGCTCGAGAGTCTAACTTTAAATACTCAATATAATTTGTGCATGCGATGTTTTAAGTAATGAAATCAAACACAAAAATGTCTTTTCTCTGAATAAACATACATTTTTTTTCGATGATTTCACATTCTTTACTCTCAAAACAGGGTGGTTAACCGCAATCTAGAAAATATGGTCCTAATATTTAAGGCCGGAGAGCAGACAAAAGCTCGGACTTCACAAAGAGGCAAATTAAATGTTTTTTTTCTGTCAATTTCGGAATATCTCGAGAACTTTTTAGGCTGTGATCAAAACTTTCTTGCATATAATTATAAAATTCATCCATCCAAATATAATTCTACGTAATGAATATTTTTTATTAATTGCTAATTATTAACTTATTTAATTATAGATAAAAAATTCAATTGTAAGGGTACATTGTATGTATTTTGAGTATGAAATGTAATTTTCATTAAAAAATACCCTTTACTCCTAATCGTACATAAGAAATAGAACTATATAATTTAGAATTAATATACTTACGAATTAAATTAGTTTTTTTTCCAAAATTCAGAAAGCATTTCCACTGAATGCAAGTCGGAGACGTACATTTCATCAATTACAGATCGGCTTAAAAATGCATACTGAATAATAATTTCTTCAGACCCAGACAATCAAAACATCAAAACAATCGTGGTCATTGGACCTGTAGGCACATGCACACGATCTTTCACGTGCCCCCACAGAAAAAATGTGCATGGGATGAGATTTGGGGAATAGTGGTTGTCAAGACAAGAGTCCATCGCCTTTTGCTGCTGCGCTGTTATCTTTCGAAGGCAGTTTTCTGCCAGTTCTGCTTTCATGCAGAAAGGCTGATGGCGGAGCCTTTTTTTGGTGACTATTCCGAATTTACACAGTCCAGTCACATTAATGTGACCACCACCTACTTTCGACTTCAACGTGAAATAACCAATGACAGAAAGCAGGTGGCACCACATTACAGTGGAATGTATATAAAGGATGTCCTAGGGCATCGGAAATCATTTCAATCGTTGGCGTAAAGCAGGGTGGACAAGGGTGGAAGCATTACGGAAACGGCTAATTTTGTGAGCTGTTTGCGTGCCGCCGTGGTAAAAGTATACCGTGTATGGCAAAATGGCACTATCCAAAATCAGCGGCGTGGCACCTGTGGTACACCACAGGCTATAGATAACAAATGCGAACGAAGGCAACGGAGATGCTTTCGGGCGAATAGACGTGCAACTGTTGAGCAGCTGACAGCCCAGATGAACCAAGGGGATACCAAGAGTAAACCTAATTGACTGGCTTTTGACAGGTGGTCACATTAATGTGACTGGACTGTGTATAATAAGTCTGTCTGTATGTAAATTTCAATTAATACATTTATTACACATTTATTAGAGCATCCTTGGAATTGGGACATTCCTTTTAACTTACTTTTTGTTAAAAGAGACCCATTAATTAATAGGCCATATGGTATGTGCATATCCAAACATAGCTTAAAATCACTAAAAAGCTAAAACATCAATTTTGTTACTCTCCGCACTGAGAGAAAATTGATTAAGTTACCTTTGGGCATTCAATTCCCACATTACATTCTCTCATAATTGGAGGTTTGGGAGAATCACACTCTTCGTCATGTACAATCTCGAATACTTCTCTAGTTAGCCGACAGAAAACAAAGCGGAACTGGACGCCACCACCACAAGAATTGCTACAAGGATTCCACTCGCCTACAAGCCAACTAAAACAATAATGAATCCAATAAAATCAATTGCAGCACTTTAAAAGAAAGGTATTAGACAAACTATGGTTATCGTGTTTAAAGGAAATATCAATCATTCATATCCTATTTGTTGGGTATATTTCTTAGAGTTAACTAAACAAATCATAAGAACCATTCATTTATCTTTCAATCAAATTTCGGTTTATTGTAGTTGCTCGCAGTTTAGGTCTTTGTAAATCTGGGTAGTATTTTCAAAATTAAAAGTTGTATTAGAATTTTAAGAAAAATATTGTTTTTTTTTATCTACTAATTTTCTCTTAAAATAAGCATAGGGTATAAAGTTTAAGTTTTTATTAAATGTGATTAGTACATTTAGCCATAATCAATTATCTTATCTCAGTGGAGAAAACACGGAATAATTTTATCGTCACTTTTACTTTAAAATAAAGAAGCATGTTGTTGATTCCAATGACACTCATATGACGAAAGTTTGCCAGCCATTGGCCTTTTTCGATTTAAATCAGGAAGCTGCTCCTTCCGTTTAATGAGAAAGCACAACAAGGGTGAAAGTACATCTTTGTTCAGAACCCTACGAATAGATGGCAGCACCACTCATTCGTAAGGTCATTTCCACAATTTAGACATCAATCTGAAGAGGTAGGAATCTTTCTCTAGATCCTTGTACCCGTGGTACTTCTCAACGAACGATCACAGAAATTTCGATTCCACAAATTTTACGAGGACGTATATTGCACGTACTAGATGGGTCTTAGCGGAGTTGAGGATCTAACCCCGCCCCTTCTGGACGGGAGTTCAATTATTTGACCAGTGGGATATCATGGCTCCCAAAAAAGCACTGTCCTATTTTGACTTTTAAGACCCTTAATTTACAGTGATTAGCTTAGACAAATTCACTATTATTTTAAATTTTTTTTAAAAAAAGTTTTGATTTTAAACATTTATTGAATCAAATAAAAACCTTTAATATGGTTATACATTTTATTAATGATTATTAATCGCGATAGACTGTTTGACTGTTGAAAGCACTCATTGCCATTCCCTTAGAGAACAAAGCAGAACAAAGTACAAACGCTGTAGTCATGGTAAAATTAATTTGAACTCATCTCACTATTATTCGAAAGCTTTGAAATGATAACTTCTATGTGGAAATTATAACGATTCTATAAATATCAGACAGAATAGCTGGTTTTAAATTCTGCTTTAGAAATAGCTGCACATTGTACCTAAGAAGAAATTGTTTTAGAGGTTATAATCATTGTAGCTGTTTGTAAATACGCGGCTGCAACGAGTGGTATACCAGCAAACGAAGTGAAGCAACGTTTTGTGCAACTTTAAATCCATGAGAACGAAGCTCTTGTACAGTGCGCAAAAAAAAGAAGAAAAAACAAAAGAAAAAAGAAACGGATCACCCGAATAACTTTTGATCTAATGATCGGTTCTTCACGCTCCAGGACTCACGTTTAATGGTTCAAAGGTTCCTTAAAAATCTAATTTCAAATATACGATTTCTCTTAGAAATTTGATTTTTCAGAACTATTCAACAATTTTCTCTCGAATTTTGTGTTTTGCCATGTAAAACTACTTGGTATAAAATGACATAAAATGTTGTACACCTTACAATTCAAAATTATTTCAACTGCTACTTAGTAAAATAATAAAAAATAAATACGTAGTAAAAAAATGTTTCTTCATGGAATTATTTTTGGATCAACGAATTTTATATTTGTGGGCTAAAAGTTTTTAACTCACTTAAAAAGTTCTCGAGATATGGTGAACACAAAGAGTAAAGTTAACATTAAAGAGTACAAACTTTGAACCATACTCCTGACCAAACCATTGCTACCATACTTTTCAAATTGAGGCTATCCCTTATATTTTGGGAGTCCAAAATCCAAATCCGTCGAAAAAAAGTTACTATTATTCAGAGGAAGTGCGTTTAATTAATTAGCATAGTTGAGGTCATCCCCTTAAGAATGAGTCCTAGAACGTAATGATCCGATTATTAGATCAAAAGTTATTCAGGGTGACCTTTTATGGAGCAATGTTCTTTGGAATTGAAGTTAGGGTATGAAATTTTAGAAGTGTTTAGTTTAATAACTAAGCGGCATGCAAACGGACAATCTTCTCTCATTTAAGACGCATTTACATCTTAAATGTAATAGCTTTATTTAAAATATTGACACTATTGACACCAGTGAAAACATATTCATACCTAAATGTTAAGATTTCATAGTGGAAGTTTGTGAAATTAATTTTTTAACTGTTCATTGAAACATTTAAAATTTAGCCGCGCATATTTTCAATATATAACACTTTGTTTTCCATTTCTAAGAAAAAATAAATTTACACGGGATCATGACATTGACATTTTGTAGAATACATTTACATCTTAAAATTATAGGTTTTACTGAGTTTTATTTTATTTTTGAATTTAATATTCTCAATTAAATTTTATTTTTGAATTTGAAAAGAAAACACTAAACTATTTTTTTCAAAGAAGAATTTATTCTTTTTAAGATATAGTTATTACGTAAGACTTCAAAACCTGTGTACAATAAAGGACGAAAATCGAAGTATTTATCAAGTTAGTGCAAGAAAAGTTTATGCGAAAAGACACAAACCAATTACTTAATTTTTATATCAGATCTATATTATTAGCTTTGTTTATTTTTACTTATCGAGGAAATAGCATTTCTGTGTATTTTCTTAATTTTAAATTACTGGGATAATAAGAAATAAATTTTCCATTTCGAACGGCCTCGAAATGAAACAAGAAAATGAGAAAATCCAAAGAAAGGCCAAAAGAAAAAAAAATAGCTCCAGCCTAAAGACAAAGTAGCCAAATTGTTAAATCTAGTGTTTATGAATAATTGCAACAAGTTTACTTTAAAATTGGATAAAATAAATATTAAATTAAAAAAGATCTATTTCGTTAGTTCAAGGTTTCTACTCTTGTTAGCACAAGTATGGCTAATTTAACACTAAGCATTAAAAAATTATCTTTAAGAAACAATTTTAAAAACAAAGAGGCTTTCGAGAAAGAAGAGTCTATGAAACACTGACCTGTTGGGGCAAGGTTGTGTGTTGCAAGAGTCATTGGCAGATGGTTTTAATGTCGGATCACACAAATTATCTTCTACGACATTTCCTGTGCTGTTTATACAACTCACTGATCTGTACTGTACACCTTAAAATAAAGAATTTATAATAGCTATGAAATACCTATTTGACTCAAATTATAATAGTGGAAAAATATCTAGATTAACTCACTAAAAACATGAGAAATGCATGATGTATTCTTTTAAGCATAGTAATTGTTAAAACCCGGATTTCAATGATATTTACATTTGTAGGTCAGAAGACACAAATGCTAACTTTGCTATTTTCAACCAGTAAGTGCGGAAAACGCTCTCTTCTTGTAGCCACTCCACTACTAATAAATACCAGATGTATGTTTATTGCTGGAACTCTGTGAAAGTCAAGAACGCTCTCATGGATTTTAGCATCCATACTGTATGTTGACAAAACATTATTTTTCTCTAATAAAACATATTTATGATGACTAATAACATATTTAGAGCCTCGATGGCTCTGTAATTAGGGCACTGAACTGTCATTGCGAAGAACTGAGGTTCGATCCCCAGAGGCATCTTGAAGGATTCTTGAAGACAACCAGATTCGGATCGATTGATATAGCTTGTTTAAGAAGTAAAAGCTGTCAGTGGATAGTTTTGACCTCACTGACACAATCATGCCGTTGTTTACGAATTTGTGGACCTTTCACTTCCCTGTCTCTCCCGTCCGATAACGGGATGGTGCAGCTGTAATGCTTTACTAACAACATATTTATGCTAATCAAATCATTAAGATTGAATATTTAGTTTCTTAAAATTTAATTATCAGGTAATAATGCTATCGATCGTACTTGGGTGATAATTCATAAATTATAAATTTGTTCACATTGTGCATATTTGTAACACTTATTTACACACCGCAAAAAATGGATATTCTATCATCACGAAACTTTCCTCGTTTTTGACGAAACCGTTTCCTGGTGTATGCTCCGAGCGAACATTTCGTCATAGTGACGAAATAACTATCGTCATTTTTTTTCTCAAAAGAAACGAATTTCATCGAAATTAAAGAAATATTTCGTAATTCTAATTTTTTTCAAGAAAAAAAAACTTAGACATATGAGAGCTTTCATTTCGTCACAAATCATGTGATTTTGCGATGAAACGATTCTCAAAATTAACTAAATACTGCTCAAGGATTGCTGAATCGTCAAAAGTGATAGTTTTATCTCTGAGAGTGCATTCAATTTGTTTACACAGTAATTACTTAATTAGAAATAATCATTTATGTTCATATAGAGCTATCAATTTAAGTTTTTGTACGAATGAATGCCACGCAAAATATACCTTAAATAAATTTTTTCTTCCATTTAATTTCTAAAACCTTAAAAATTGACTTTGTTTTTATATCTCTAACATTTTAGAAGATAAATCAAAGAAATGTAAATTGATGACAATTTATATAAATAATATTACTGTGCCATACAATTCATGTAGGAAACAATCATACCTCCACCACATGACTGTGAGCATTCACCAAAATCACCAAATGTCCAGTTGTAAGAGTCTGAAGAGGATATTTTGGCTGGAGTAGGTATAGAAAACTTATAGCTAATACCAAGATTCTTTTCTTGATACAACAACTAAAAAAAAAAACTAAATTTTTTACCAGTTAAGAAATAACTTCAAAATTTCATCTGAATTGCGTCATATTTATGCTACGTAACTTATATTCTTTATGTTTCACCAAAAATGTGAGAGATTGAAAAATTCTTCTTAAGCAATCAGTAAGGTTCATTTTTAGATGTCTTCAGGCAATTAAACTGGCTTCGATAATTTAAGAAACCCCTCAGATTTTATCAGGCATTAAATACGTTTTGATGTTTCTGTGTCAACATTTCAATTACTGATTCGTTATATTTTGTTAAACATTTTTTGTTTTCGTGCCGAAACTATAATTTTCAATTTCTTAAAGGGTGTACTATTTTTGACGAAGATTCTAAAAACATAGATTAAATGTGATGATTATAGTTATCGAACAAACATATAGCATTAAATAAGTTCCGATTTATTATTCCAATTATTTATTTGAATTATTTATTTTTAGAGCAATCAAAGTTATAAATTACTGATTAATTACTATTTTAATTACTATGTTTAAATTAGTAAATTAATTTTATGCCTTGGTGGCACAAAATTAAGGAGGGGATAAAGCGTCCGCCTCCCATGAAGAGACCCTGGTTCGAATCCCAGTAGTGGCAGGTTGATACGAATTCTACTCCCGATTCACAACCGATTCAACCACACGTAAAATATCTTCAGTGGAAGATGGATCAGGGGTTAGAATCCTCTTGTCGTCGGGCTAACTATGGGAGGTTTTCATGGGATTTCCTCTCTATGCAAAGCAAATGCAGATTAGTTCCATTAAAAAAGTCTATTTTGTTTCAATGCTTGGTAGAGTTATCTTGTTTTCTGAGTTGGATTCAAAATTACAAGGTTATGGAGTTAAACACTGATATCATAAACTCAGAATTGGGCCATCTATTCGACGCCGGTTAAAAAATATAATAAAATTGTAGTATATTAAATAATTCCAATTCACAAGATGTATTAAAAAAGCTTACTTACAACAATGAAAATTAATTCAGTGGTCGGTCCTTTTGCTCGAAGAATTTCTGCAGTCGATCCATTCATTTTCCGTTCGTAATGAAATGTTGTCCCAGCTATTTTAATTTCACGAGGATATTCAATCGTCCAATTTCCGTTGAGATAAAACTCTCCAGCTGAATTTCGAATAGCTGAAACAGAATGTTTCATTTAAAATTCTCACATTAACTAAATGATTCATAGGTGATACTTTTCATTCATGAAAAAAAAAATTGTATATCGTTATTTTGTTTGTTTGTTTTTTAAATTTGAGATTTGCTTGTCAGTAATTAAACTGGATGTGAATTTACTACTGAATTTAGCATATTTAAAGAGAAAAGAGGATGCTGATAATTTTATCGAAATTGAGCTACAATCAAAATTTAATCTCCCTCTGAAAATATTTTCATTCAGGAATCCGAAGATCGGGATATTAATTAGTTAAAAGCAGCAATCTACCAGCAAAACAAAATACAAACAAAAGAAAAAGATTTTAAAACACTAATTGTTAGTAAATATGAAAAATGTAGTTGTTTTTCCACAAACTAAAAATATATTCTATTCAGCATAATTAGCATTGTATTATTGTACACGTATAGATAAGTTTATACACAAATTAAACTTATAAAACATTTAAATTTAAAAAATAAAGGCACACGCAAATTTTTTTGTTTCGCGTTAAAGATTTATAAATTTTTTTTAATTTCCCCTATATGATTTTTTTGCATTGCACTAAAAAAACTGAAGAATTATTAACAATGTATTGCAAAGCTCCAGTTTCAGTTGTTCAGGCAAGTGTGTTTTCAGAACATTTTAGGAGTTAAAAAAATTTTTTAAAAATAAAAAGAATAATGATTTCAATGAAAATTATTTCTAAGTATTGTGCTACTGTCTAGTGAATTGCTTTTGTCTTTATTTAAAACTGAAGTTAATTCTAAAATTCAAGTAATTTTTTGCCGCAATCAGTGCAAAATAATATGATTAAAATATAATTCACTTTAGGGAACTCTAAGTTCTGTAATAGAAGTCTAGCTTAAATAGCTTTTGCTGAATATTAGAGCGAAGATAATTTGGAAAAAAAAAGATATTTCATAAAAGTGTTAAACAAACCAAAGGAATGCAGCAGTGATTGTAACCCATAACAGAAAACAGTAAACAAAGCTGATTTTTTATTTTATTTTACTTTTTTAATAAACGACTGTTATTTCTAAAGAATTAATTTAAGTAATGAACATTTTTAATAATTATATAACGCACAATAAATTCTGCAGAACAGTAGTAAATAGTTTAGCTGAAAAGTATATGCAAGTAGGGCCAGGTGGGAGAAAGTGGGTGGATGTTATAAAATAGGTATATTTTTAAAAAAAATTTATTTCCCCCTTTTAAGTTGAGATAATTTATTTAATATTTTTAGAGACATTTACTGGGATTGTGGTAAGTATTTTTATTTCAGTTTCAGAAAATGATTTTAAAAAAAATTATGTTTACAAAATATCTGTTTATGATAAACTTATAATATAAGTGTTTATTTAAACTGCTAGTGAACTAAAAAACAGATCTATATAGATATTGAAGAATAAGTTTCAAAATTCTATTTATTATGGATTATTTTCTGAAGTCGGGTAAAGTGGGTATATGGTTAGGCTTAGCTAAGTGTTGTAAGATAAAGATTTTTTTTATTTCTGTGTTAGTTTTAGTAAGTATCGAATGCTCTATATTTTATAATGAAACAGCTAAAACTTAATTTATTTGCTTGATTAATTACAGTCCTATATATAATTTTAACGAAATTTCTTTTAAATTTTAAAAAAGCTTGATTTTATACCCACTTTACCCCACCTGATCCTATATTAAAATGTTAAAAATTTGCTTTGAAACAAAAAATGGATTTACATCTTAAAAATTTGATTTTATTTAAAAACAACAATTTCTATGGAGAATATCAAAAACTATGTAATATATTGAAATCTGACACTATTTTTTCCAAAAATATCAAAATTCAAAAATAAAATAAAATGATAGTATAGTAATATTTTTTTGTACAAAATATTGTGTGTAAATTTATTGAGTGTTTCAGCATGAAAAAAGTAAACCAAACTTACCGATGTAGTTAGTTGTGTGCTGTACTTCCTGAACCAATATTGATGTTGCTCCAATTGGAATCCGCAATATGTCATTATAGCCTAAAAAAAAAAGAATTTTATAATTTTCTTCCTTTGTGAAAAAATTCCAAGTATGAAGCCTTTAATGATTAACTTGGTACTTATATTTACTTCGCACTAAAGCTGCAGAATGGGCTATTGGGGATGACTTGGGAAACATTCCTGAGGATGATCCGGAGACACATCCCGTTTTTACAAGGAGGACACCTTCCTACACCATCCATCCATAAATCGTAATTTTGACCTTAACCAGAGCACAATCACTCTCCGACCCAATACCTTCTGGGGGATTCAAACTCACGATCTCACGAACACGAGCCCAACGTCCTACCAACCAGGCTATCCTGGCCCACGTTACTTTCGTAATAAATTTCTATCATTGCCTGAAATTCAGCTTCACGTTTTTCGAAATTCGAAGCAATAAGATGCGAAAAGCGTAATAAAAGTCGTGTAATCTTATAAACTCACTGTGTAAACATCTTATCCCTCAAAATTACTACCGCTTCAAAATTCGAAAGTTTTGAGTAAATTTTCTCAAAATTAACATTTATAAAAAAACAATTCCTAAATAAGAATAATTAGTTGATATTTTATTTACGTCACACTAGAGCTGTACCTAAATGAAAATAAAAGACTAATTTATTTATAAACAGTGAAAAAGATTCCTTGAAATCATGCATTAAAAAAAGGCCCGTGAATTTAAAAGCTTGTCCCAAAGAAAATCCCAAAATACCAACCCCTGCCAAAGAAAGTATTTTGAAAATGCAACTTTAGGAAATCCCTTTATGAATTGTACAATGCACATAAGAAAAAAAGCAAGCATCTATAATAGCTTTTGATTTAATGACTGTATTTTCATGTACTTGGACTCATTCCTTATGGTTGAACAGAACCTAACCTTAAATTTGCAAATCAATTAGTACAATATTTGTGTAATATTTTATTAAATATTTATTTCCCAAATTGCGGCAGCCCCCATATTTTAGAGAATCGACTGTACAAATTAACTAGCAAGTTAAATGTCAAATTCTCAAACCATTAAGACTGAGTCCTAGTAATCAGATTATAAATTATTATAATCTATTAGATCAAAAGTTTAAAAAAAATGAAGTTATTATTTTTGCATTCTCTGTGGAGTGATCAATATGATAAAATTAACAGAAAATATAAGAGGGAAAAAAGATTTATTATTTACAAAGTGTACTGATTATGAGAGAAAGTTATGAAAAGGTTTGAAAGTTTCAAAAATGTCGCTTATGAGTAACAATGCATTTTTATTGTAATAAAGAAACATTATTAAATTTATTGTGCGAGCATTACGTATAAATTGTAAACTTCAAGTTGCAACGCATGATTCGGAATTTTCCGGTAGCAATGATTTACTCTTTTACTAAATGGGATTTTGTGTTGCCTGTATTTTTTACCAGTCCTGATCATTGATCAACATGTGACCATTTTATATTTAAAAAATGTTACGAGTGCACGGTAAAAAAATTAAAAACTACATCTAAATGAAACTTGATCTATCGTAATTATTATTTTAAGTGTATACTTTAACACCTAAAATAATTCCTCTGTAGATATTAATACTATTTTACCTATGGTAAACTTATCTTGGTCAAAAACTCCTTTCACAACTTTGCAGCTCGTTCCATCTCCACCACAAACTCTACACTCATCCTCTTTGGTAGTGGAACCCAAAACTCTATCACATCCTACTGGCTAGAATTTAAAGTTACAAAAGAGAAAATTAGATACTACATATTATAATAATTATTTATTGATTAAAAAGCATTGCATTAGAAGTGTTAAAATTTGTAGAAAAATTCTATTACAACTGGAGGAAGCTAACTTAATGCAAATTAGTAAAACCAAATGAAAATGTACAAATGATAATGAAAGAATATGCTAATTGCTTTATTTAAAATTAATCGCTATGAATATTCAGATGCATTAATTTGTTATATTTTTATGGCCTAAGCAAATGCCATGATTTAGCAGCCAATCGAGTTTGATACCCACTCATGATGTCGCTTGCAGGTATCCAATTCTTGGTTGGTTTCCCGTGTTCATATTTCTTTCTTCCCAAACCTCCGAAATGTCTGCGTAATAGAGAAACAGTGTTTACACATCTACGAATTTAAAATACCTCATATCTACCACATATTCATTCATTCTGCTGTTGAAACAACTAAAGAATAGTTCTAAAAATATCGTCTGCTGTAGCATTTTGAAATCTATCTCGTCGTACTGCACTTTATTGTTGTTTAAGTTAGCTTTTAAATCAAATGATTAGGGGAATTCAGACATATTAAGACATAAGTAAATATAAAACAATTTTGAAAAATTTTCTTCCATTGTTCTGCGCGAAAAAGTTAAAAATAAAATATTGGGTATAATTTATTATACGAATCAAGTTGATAAAATCTCCCTTACTTTTACTTACATTGTGTTCATTTTATGCAAAGCTTCTTTTTAAATATCATGTAAAATTTTCTTTACAAAATTTTTAAAGAAACCTGGAGAAAATTAATCGGTTCAATATCAAATATCTGCTTTGAAAAGTTTATTAATTATTTATATTTAAGCTATTTAGTATTATTCGAAACTTTCCTCATCGCTGTTTTCACAAAAAATAAAACTAGTTTTTAAAACTTTAACAGATGTAGCTTAAGGAACTTTGTATTTGTCCCCAAAACAATAAAAGAATTAAAACTGTAAAATAGCATAAAAATGTTACAATCAAGAACGAATTTGGAAAACTCGTCGTTCACTGTTAACGTCTCCTGTGCCTGTGTCCATATTTAGGTGAAACGAGCTTAAACTTAAATTTTGCTCATTCTAAAAGCACAACATTTTCTTGTCAATAAAGATATTTAGGTTAGATTACATGAATAATTTTGAAACAGTCCGAAGTCTATCCCGTAGTTTAGAAATGTATCTTTGCTAGGCAAACTGAAGTTGGCAAAAAAATGCAAAGGTGTTAACATATCTGACGTCAGTCTTTTTGTAATCTATATCTTGCTTCCGTTTTATTAGTCTCTCTTTTAAAGTCTGAAACTCCTGCTCACCATTTATAAGCATGGTGGTTTGACTTACATTATTTTGAAACACTGTCAAACCAGGGGCGAGCTGGAGATTGGAAATTTCGCGCTCTGGTATAGATTTAAAGGAAGAGTGAGCATTTGATAAAAAGTTTTTAATTTCATTTCAAATGCATGTTTTTTTTCTGCAATGCTTACCATGCAGCTTCCTTCCACGCATACGTTCAATGAGCCATCGTTTCGACAGCGAGTTCCATCAACTACATAGGGTTGCAATCTTACAAAGAAACTTCCTCCCAGTGGCATGCAGTTTAATTCACACTGATTTTGAGCTGCTATAAAATTAGATTAAATTTAATAACTGTTAAACTCTAAAGCAAAGGATTTTTTTTTACCTACCAAGAGCATTGGATGGTACAAACAATAAACTACAGATTTTTTTTTGAAGCTCTGTTGCCAACGAAAATAAAAAAAGCCACAGTTTATATGTTTTACATTTGAAGCAAAGCGATGAATATAAACTAAATAAGTATCATTTTTCCGTGAAGAATTATCTGGGCCTTAGAACGGATAAATAACTTAAATATTTCAAAAAATCGCCGTTTTGGAGACACTTTTCCATCAAGATGGAACATTTTCAAAATCACTGTATTATTTTCCATTTTTGTAAATTTTTATGACCTCAGATAAAGCAGATCTGGAGCAATGTTTTAAATATTAAAAAAAAACTATAACACAAAAGCTTTTCATTTTCTCAAAACTGTGGCTTTTCTCGATATTGACGTTTTTGCCCCATTTTCAGAATATGCTTAGACAGATCTGACTTTACAGAGGCTACACTTGACCTAACAGTCACGTTGAAAGCTCACATAAATTATGAAAATAGCATAGTATTAGCAACAACAAAAGAAAACAGTCATCGTGATAGATATTTTCAGACATTAAATTTTGCATCATACAAAAACGGATCTATTTATTGTTTTGTGTAGTTTAAAATACAAAACCTAATCATTGTAGAAAGCTGACTCTCTTAATAAGACGGAATGTTCGGTAAAAAAACACTCTTAATATGCATGTTTAGAATTAGTATAAGCCACCATGCATAAAAAGGGTTGTAAATTCCTATTTAAATGAAGGGAAATAAACGTTTCCGAACTTAAAACAAATTTCAGTTATATTTTAAGCAATATCTGATTCATGGTCCTTATTGCTGAATCTATTGTTGCCTCTTAAAAATATGCAAATATTAGAAGACCGAGCCTCTTCTTCGCTCTCGCTTACCAACTACCATGATTGCTTCACAATACTTTTTGTTTCTTAAACCAGAACAAATTTTTTTCTTCTTCTGAATTTGAAAATATTCAATTAATAATTTACTCTCATGCCTCTAATGTTCAAGTATTTATCTTATGATTCTGTTAATATCTATTTGCGAACATGAATAATTTTTCGTATTACAGTGGACGATTAAACAATTAAAATAACAATTAAAATTAAAGCTTTATTGCCATAACAAATTTGTTTCGCTACATTGCAACTTCATCTAAAGTTTTACAATTTAAAATTTCGATTCAATTTTTGGTCATTACAAAGGTTTTTTTAAATGTTGTTCATCATAAAGATAATTTATGAACTATGCAAAAAGTCATTTTCAAATTATGTTTTATAATTTTTATTCATTTATTTAAAGACATACGTCTACTGTGGACAATCGATGAAAGCTTATAACTTATTGTTTAATAATTGAAATTCATTTAATAATTTTAAACCTTAATTTTAAATACATAATGTTAAATTTAATTTATTATAGCAATCAAGATCAAAAATAAATTAAAGTAATTGACTTTAAATAGAGATGTCCAAGTCAGAAGCTTAACCAGATTAGTGCTCCAATATTATTTAATCGATTTCCGTTTGCACTATTGCTACTGGCGATTCATATTTCGATCCCAATATAAACGTATTCCTATCGGTAGTATCTGTGATTGATTGATTGATCATTGATGGATTCCAGTGGACAGGTAAGTGAAGTGACCTTAGCTTAGACATCTCTATTATGGACGAAAAAATGTTTTATAGGTGAGTAACCTTATCTTTTTATGCTAATCACAACCAAAGAAATTCAAGAAGAAAATTTCGATAATAGTTCCCGTTACTTTTTCACTGATAACATATTAGATAAGCAATTGCTATGAGGGATGATGACTTTAGATTTTTATGGAATAGTAAAACACCACATACCATAATTACATATCTTTACATTTAATGAAATAAATGCGTATGTCTGTACACTGTATTGCGGGTGTTACCGTAGGCACTAAAAATACGATATTCAACATGATACTAATTGAGTACAAATATTATGAAGCCTCAAAATTTTGCAATTCAGGATCTCTTTAAGATTTTTTTCGATATTACTGAATTTTGAAGCCCATCGCATACAAACGAAATGTCTTAGAATCTTTCTCTTTTCCATCATAAAGTTAGACTTTTTGATTCAAAATGAATTCTCTCTTTTTTTTTCTTTTTTTTTCTTAGGACGATTTTTTTAAATTTCTGGACTAAATAAATTAAAAGAGAAAAATGAATACTGCATATTTTAAATAAAGAATATATTAAATAATTATACATTAATGAAGTGAGATGCGCATGAACAAAGACTTCCATTAATAATTTTTTTTATCAACTGGAAATCCGAAATTTTACCCAATTTTACATTCAACAGAAGATTTTTCATCTAACTTGCGAGAGTTTTCTAGCTTTTCAAAGATTTGTTTTTATTAAAGTTTTTCCATGGTTTTTATTTGGAACGCATTTAAGGATGTTATGATTCATATAATTTTTTGCTTGGATTTCTTCCAAAAAAACGTTGATTAGATTTTCCATTTATTTAAATCGAATTTTAGTAGCATGCGGCATCCTGAGGCATTCAATTTCTTTCATTTTTGTGAGAATCTAAACTCTGACGCCTGCTTCAGAAACTGAGTTAAAACTCCAATTTATGTCCTTAAACTTTTAGCAATTTTTGCAGCTTCGCTGAATATCCGAATCAAAAAGCCAATACAGTTGCTGTTGAAGTTCTTATTTTGTTTATAAACATACTACCACAATGCTATACTAAGCTGTGAAGATCTCGAAGCAGCTAAGTACGTGAATCTACTGCTCTGAGCGCTAAAAGAAGCCAATCTAACCAAAGGCATCCAATACTTACAATTCGGAAAAAAAATTAAATAACAATTTATTTAATTGTTATTTTACTATACTTAAGCAAAAAAAGTCAAATAACCGTAATTATGATGGTATTCAAACTCTTAACTTCGAGAAAAACTGCTTATAAACTTTTTTCACCTAATAAGGTTAAATAACCAGAATTTTATCGCTCCAACCAGGCTCAATTAATGAGACCATTAGTTCCTTGCAGCTGGGTACATATTATATTCCAGAGAGCTAATCTGTGAATCTTATGACCGACAGGACGGGGGCTCGAGTCCCAGCGCTGACACCACAATATTTCCTCCATTTCTTAGAGCACATGAAGCGTTTCCAGTGTCCTGCTTTCACCAAATATTGGCCATGGATTATTGGAATACCATACTCTCATTCGCTAATAGATGGCAGCACCATAAAGCTTCTTAACGCAAAAAGGACCAGTATTTCCCATCTCTTACGATAGGTGGAACAACCAGATAAACTAATTAAACCACATTTTGAGATTTAATTGATAAAACACAACTCAGCCACAACCTAACCCCTATGTCCATTACCTAACGAAAAGTTTAGCTCCAATGTCCAGTTAAATTCCTTTTTCATGGTTTTGAAGCCATGCTAGTTGTAAATGGTTAAAAAACCGCACAGTTTTTTATTTATAGCTTTTTAACCATATTATTTGTAAACGTTTTCAAAATCTCAAAGATAATAAAAATATTTACCGTAAAAACCTTACTGTTAATTGGACGAACAGACTGCTGCCGATTATTGTACCGTAATTTTAGATAGAAAATTCTAACATTGTACATTATCTCGCTACCCGATACATACCAACATTTTACCCCGTACCTGTGCCCCTAATGGAGAATTTATCGGTTAATGGTTAAGGTTGGAAGTCACGACAGATAGAAAAAAATAATAAATAGCAATAAACAGCAACAAAAAAAGAAAAATTAAAATCAAAAAAATCAAATACAAAATTTAAAAAAACACAAAAACTGAAGAAAACAAAACAGTTTTTTATATTAGTTTGGACATTTTTATTAGAAAGTTTATTAGCCGTTGAAGCTCACCGTTGCATTATATTGTCATTTTTTATGATAATTACTTCAGGATTTTATCATATTCTTATGGAAAATTAATCCGGTTTCTTACCCTCTGTTTCAACTTAAGACTCTTAAATATAAATTTCTTCTTGGCTGTGACGAATTCTAGCTTTGGTTGTTTCAAGTGGTATGGTAATGCATTATTTATCCCTGGTTTTGGGAACATATGGTTCATACTTACCATTATAATACGGGACCCAGTTGTATAATTCTCCATAGTAGGGTATAGAATTAAATGTGGCACATTGCTCTACTCGGAAATCGGTAGCAGGTTGTGGACAATCCTACGAAAAAAATATAAAAGTTAGCTAAATAAAGTTACGATTTTTTTTCCCTTTTGCTTCTTTAAAATAAAGAAAACTAAACGTTAACACAGCAGCTAAATTCTACAATAAGATTGAATCTTTAATGGCGCATGAATTTTAGAAATAATTTTAGAAATTGGTGAAATAGCAAATAAAAAAAAAATTTTACAAGAAAAATGTAAAAGGAGTTTAGTTCCACTTGTGCCACCCATTAAGTTTGACATACAATAAATGAAAAAAATTTAATCTCACGATATGTAATAGCTTATATAGAATATTATTTTTTTAAATATCACCATATCCACGAAGGAACTTTCAATATAATAACTCTTTGACGCAGATGGGTCTCCGGTGTCCTTTATATATAAAATATATACATATATATATATATATATATATATATATATATATATATATATATATATATATATATATATATATATATATATATATATATATATATATATATATATATATATATATATATATATATATATATATATATATATATATATATATATATATATATATATATATATATATATATATATATATATATATATATATATATATATATATATATAAATGTAAATGCCTTGGTTACCATTAATAAAGTCAGTCAAGACATTTAATGATTATGCTTATTCTTTAATGATAACATGAGTCACACAGACTCTTAAATATTTAAGATTGAACCACACAGGTTCCCAGTTTCACACAGAAACGTATTTCAATTAACTAGTATTATAGTCACTTAGAGTCTTAACCACTAAGGTTATCCGTTTCACTTAGAAACTACTCGGACAGACAATTCCAACTGACTCTCTTCATTTACATCAAGCAATAACAAATATGTGCTTATATCTGTTTCATTAGCATCAAAACTTTTGATTAATTTAGATAGATCACTAGATTTAAATGTGTCTGTGGTAGTTACATGAGTTCCATTTTGTTTATTTAAATTATCCGATTTTAATTTCTCAAGTTGAATTTCTTGCGCTAATCTTTCTTTTTCATTAGCTAATCTTTCTTTTTCTAGTCTTTCGGAAACAATTGTTTCTAAGAGGTTTTTCGTTACCTCCTCGTTATATTCTTTACATGAAGTTATACATTTAATTATTTCTATAATTTTTGCTGCAGGGGGCACATCAACAGTTAATTCCTCAGCTAATTTAATCAAGTCCTCCTTTCTAGCTCTCGACAGAAAAGTCATTATTTTATTCTTTAAGATTCAGAAAAAAAGAAAATTCTGTACTCACATGGCGGGGTAGATTCTGACACCAAATGTAAATGCCTTGGTTACCATTAATAAAGTCAGTCAAGACATTTAATGATTATGCTTATTCTTTAATGATAACATGAGTCACACAGACTCTTAAATATTTAAGATTGAACCACACAGGTTCCCAGTTTCACACAGAAACGTATTTCAATTAACTAGTATTATAGTCACTTAGAGTCTTAACCACTAAGGTTATCCGTTTCACTTAGAAACTACTCGGACAGACAATTCCAACTGACTCTCTTCATTTACATCAAGAAAGTTCTATGCCTTTCGTTCAGACGAGCGACATCTGGCGGGATAACATAGAGGTTGCTGTCTCGATTATTACATATATATATATATATATATATATATATATATATATATATATATATATATATATATATATATATATATATATATATATATATATATATATATATATATATATATATATATATATATATATATATATATATATATATATATATATATATATATATATATATATATATATATATATATTTTCTCTTAAGCTCAATTTACAAGCAAATATAATATTTTAGAATTTTTTATTATAAAAAACAGTGTAATAGTTACCGAAAATATCTGTTAGATTATCGGAATTATGTTTGTAGTTAAATATAAATCAATAAAAAAATATTCAAAAATTATTTTTCTTTTCATTTAAAATTAAATATTTATAAATAATTAATTTTATAAATAATTAATTTTACAAATTAAGCAAATTTTAATGAGGAATTCTCATAGATCTAAATAAGTGCAAATTTGTTGTTGTTGTTGTTACACATCCCCCTGGAGAAGGAAGGCCTAGATCAGGTCCAGAAGGCCCCGTCGCGTCAGTTCCCCATATATCTGCAGAAAGTCCCAATCAACCACCAGCTGCTTAAAAGAAGCGCCAAGGCAAAAGAGAAGGTGATCAGGACTAGCAGGTTGTAAGTAGGAACAAGGTTGGAAAGTCTTCTCCCCATCCTGAAATCTTAAACACTTAAGGTGGCCACTACGAAATCTGGCCATGGCCGATTGGAAAGGTCGAGGGCCGCAGCATGTTAATGATAGGCCAGGGCGGTAACCATCATACCACTGATGGGATGGAGTACGGCGCCACACTGGAAGCAAACGATTTTTGCCCAGGGAGTGGATCTCAGTGGGAGTAAGACGGTTCACACAGTCCATAAGAAGATCACAGCCATTCTTGGCGAGCACATCGGCTGTCTCATTGCCATGTACCCCGACATGCGATGGGATCCATTGGAGGCAAT